>NC_056746.1:739592597-739762597 GCF_019279795.1 Protopterus annectens | reverse complement strand
TAGCTAAGGATTTGTAGGGGAGGTGTTAGGATCATACTTTTCTTATTGATGTCCTCTGTCTGTTAGGGACATGGAGCCAGATTACGGGTAACTTTACAGTTTGCCATCCAATTTTCAAGGGTTTGTTTGAATAGGGTCAGGGATGAACTCTGTTTTATATGGATGGGGAGCTGGGGGGAGAGTAGAGGGTGAAGTATGAGCTGAATTTATCAGCCAGTAGATTTGCTATACCTCCTGATCAGTGTGGCACCATTCACCCCCAGTTCAGCGCACTGTTCTGTGTTACCTCTAAGTTTCTGAATGTAGCCGAAGAAGTCTTTCTGATTGTCCTTAGCCTGTGAGGCTATCTTGACTTCATAGCTGGCCTTATTGGACTTAATCAGACTTCTTAGTTTCCTGTTTAGTTGTTTATAAACACATGTCTTTAAGGGAGTTGCTTTTCATGATTCTGACCATGACTTTTCTTCTTCTTTTATTATACACCCAGTTAGGTGAGGATTCCACCAATGGGGCTTGTTTTCAGTGTTTTGGGTTTATTTCAGGTACATAAGACAGTCTCTATGCAGCCATTCGTATGTCTGTACACTGACTCCATGAATAATTCTGCATAGGTAACTGTGGTCTTGGGGTTGGAGGAGCCTTGAATTTTGACAAGCTGTCACTTCTGTCACTTAACAGGATATAGTTTGCCTTTGTATAGTTCCTAACTGTTTTGGTTTAGCTGGGTTTTCTGTGTTGATTTTTACTTTAAATGAGACAGCTTTGTGATCCTACCTCACTAGTGAGGATGTAACATTGTGGGGGGGGGGGGGTTGCAACACTCTCTCCTGTTGGTGAGTACCAGATCCATTATGTTTGATGCCCTGGTTGGAGCGTGCACTATCTGTTCAAGGTTGTTTGTGTTTATAAATCCCAGAAAGTACTGTGAGGTTGAGACAGTGTATACTTTCCAGTTCATAGAGGGGTAGTTAAAGCCGGGTCTATATTACCGTGTCGAAAGACATGTTCGCTGAACATGTCTTAATCGGCATGGAAATATTGACCTGATAAAATTGCGAATCGCTGAGTCAGCAAATTTTTTTCTCAGGGGAAAAATCACTTGGCTGTACATAAAAAAACATACTTTCAAACCCTACAATGTGGGAGGCTTCAACTCCCACACCCCCCTAAATATAATAACTCTGAGATTGCACTACAGTGGGGACAAAGGGAACATCCCCAAAGATGGCCAAGCAATTTTTTTCCCTGGGAAAATATTTGCTGACTCAGCCGTTCAGGATTTTAACAGGTTGATATTTCTGTGTTGACTAAGATGTGCTCAGAGAACATGTCTTTCAACACCGTAATATATATTCCCATTAAAGCCACCTATGACTAGGGAGTTTGGTTGGATGGTGAGCACTTCTAGTAGGATTAAGTAAGATTTGTGAGACTCTAGGTGCATAGATGGTGACCTGTACTTAGACATGATATGGTGAGGGACCTTACCTATGGTGACTTGCTCATAGATGAGCTCCGTGGTGTCATCCTGTCTAACCAACCTGGAGGTATGCTTGTTGCTAATGTAGATCAAGACACCTCCACCTTTGGCTCCAGTCTGTGCTGTTGTTGGTCAATGTGTGGAAGGCACTGTAGCCTTCCACTTCTATGGCTTTCAACCAAGTCTCAGTCACAGCACAGATGTCTACATTCTCCAGAGTTAGAAATTCTTCAAAGTTGTGGAGTTTTTTGTTTAAGCTCCGATCATTAAGCAGTAACATCTTAAGGCTGCTTGTAGACTTTTTCACTATGTTGTCAGTTTTCTATTTTTGTATTGCCTAAAAAAGTCTCTAATGGGGCGAATAAAGTTTTAGCCAATACCTGAAAGCCTAGAGGGGACAGCTGCAACCCATTTTTGGCAACGTTACATGGTCTTTTGACCATATTCTCACATGCTGACAGATATTGGATCCCACTGGAATGTTACCAGAAACTGAACCAATTATTAAAATTAATCATTTTGTATTCATATTGTGAATCATCCTTGGTGAAGGCTCATACCTATCTGTGACACATAGTCTGAGAGATCCATTATGTCTCATTCCATATAGGCCAGTGAGGTATGTCTCAGGTCATTTACACCCACATGGACTATAACCGAATCATATTGGTACCTGGTGTGCAGTAGCGTGAGTGTGTGATATTGCGGATCCTGGCTCCAGATAAGCAACTAACCATTATCTTCTCTTTGTCCAGCCTGGTGAGTGGGGCATCAGTGTGTCACACTCTAGAGTCCCAATGACAAAAGTATAAGCTTGCCTTATGGGCTTTCCTCTTGCAGGACCATTGGGTGTAGGCAAGTATCAGATATTTGGTGTGTGCTTTAGCAATTGCTGAGGAGCAGTGTTGCCATTAGGTGGCTTTGAGGTCTTTGAGATTTGGGAAGTATTCTTTTAAGTGCCACAGCATAAGACAATCTGTGTACATTGTGAACAAAACAGTATGTGTGAGGGATATAGTGTGGGTATTCCTGACAACCTCATTTCTATGTGAGATTTTTGCCATCAAGGAAATTGTGTATTTAAATCTCTTACCCACAGTGTTATTTTATTCAATGTTTAACTGGTTGCGGAGAGCATGAGACAAATGTTACATTGCCTTGGGATGCCCAAATCTACTAATCTGGCCACAGAGACATTTGGAAATTGCATATCCATGTTGTCTGGTCCTGTAATAGGGTTGGCTGTTTAGGATTAAGGATTGGGCTTTAACAGGGGTCCCTTAGTTTCTGGGGTTAAGGGTAGGATGTTATATAATGCTAGGATATGGTAATGCTGTTTTATGTACAAAATAGCTGCCCTATGCTTATTTCTGTGCAATGCCACACTGTTGAACAGTTTTTACATCATGCCTTTCTAGTGGGGTCTATATCACATGAAAGAGCGATCAAAATGTCGAGTACAACATGCTCGACATACTTTGATCACTCGATCATGTAATTGAAACCCAAAAAGACTGAAAAAAACAAAATCGAAAGATTTTGTTTGTCCCACTCCAAACATACAACACACACACATACAACCAATTCATACAAACCCCTACACACTCACATCATTCAAACACTCAAACACCTACACAAACACACATACTTTTAAAACAAAGTGGGGGGGTTTTGCCCTCCACACCCCCCCAATGTGGGGGGCTGTGCCCCCCCCCAACCCCTAACTAAATATACCAACTCTACATTGGGGAAAGGGCACTTTCCCGGTAATCATGCAAGCAATTACCGGGAAATTGCCCTTTCCCCAATATACAGCGATCTCGGAGTTGGTATATTAAATAAAGCAGCCTCTTGCGAAGCCATTCCTGACAGTGTAGCATGTTTAATTAACACGCTACACTCACCAGAAAGGCCGACCAAAATATTTCGGAGCTCCAAATTTCAACATTTGGAGGTTCCGATTGCATGAAAGGTCGATCAACGTATGTCGAGTATCTTGTACTTGACATTCTGATCACTAGTTCATGTAATATAGACCGTTCTAGTGGCTTTTTTCTAGTTTTTTCCACTACTGTTATATGCCTGTGCTTCTGTGACCTCCAGAATTCCACTTGGCACTTAATGGGTGGTCTCACAAAGGGCCCATAGAGTGGAAATATTATCATGATGCTTCTGAAGTCTATCATCCTAAGAATACATCCCACAGTTCTCAGCTAGTGACAGTTTTTGTTAATATGTATCATTTAAGGAATTATGTTTTACAGTTGTAGCTTTTATTATAGTAAGACTGGCTGCATGTTTAATGTGTATGTATACATGGAGATGGCTGCATACATAATCTGTATCCACTGTAAGGGGAGATGGGTGCTCATGTAATCTGTATAACGTACAAGTAGGAATGAGTGCATGTTTAATTTGTACCAACTACTAAATGAGATGGACGCATGTTTAATTTGCATCAGCTATAACAGGATGTGGGTGGATGTGTAATCTGTGGCAGGTATAAGTAGAGATGGGTTCATGTGTAATATGTGTCAGGTATAAGTGGATGTGCATGCTTGTATAATCTGTATCAGTTATAAGTGGAGCTGGGTACATTTTTAATTTGTATCCTCTATAAATTAAGATGGGTGCATGCCTAATCTGTATCATCAGTAAGGGGAGATGGATGCTCATGTAATCTGTATCATGCACAAGTTTGGATGGGTGCATGTTTAATTTGTATCAGCTATAAGTGGATGTGGATGGATGTGTAATCCACATCAGTTATGTGGAGAAGGGTGCATGTTAATTTGCATCAGCTATAACTGAATTTGGGTGGATATGTAATCTGTATCATTTCTGAGTGGAGATAGGTGTATACATAATCTCTTGTCAGCTGTAAAAGTGGAGCTGTGTGCATGTGTAATCTAGATCAGTTAAAAGTAGAGATGGGTGCATGTTTAATCTGTGTCAGCTATAAGTGGAAATAAGTGCATGTGTAATTTTTATGAGGTATAAATGGAGTTCTAAAGCCAAGTGTAATCCTTATTGTTTTCAAAGTCTTGACACTTTTGCATGATCATAATGCTGCAACAACAAAAGTTGAAACACTAAATAAAATTTAAATTAATTTGATGAATTCAGGGAAAATTAATGTCACTATCTGTAAAACACAACTCCTGTCACTAGCCTAGTAGAAGAAATATCATCCTCAATAAATATTGAATATTTTGTTTATAAACTGTAAAGCCTCAGTGACCTGTTATACTTGATATATTGAATATTGCTGAAGATTTCTGTTGGTCAGCCATATAAACAATACTTTTCATCATTTTGTCACTGTCTTTTCAAAATGGCAAACACTGTTTAATCACTTTGTTCATACAAACGTATGTATCAAATAGTAGAGAACAATTGAGTAATGAGGTTAAAAAAGCAGCTTACATTTTGGAATGTGTGTCTTAAGAAATAAGTAACTCCTTACATTATTAAATGGCATTTAATAAAGGTTTTGTAGGACTTATTTAAAAAATGGGAACTGTGCCTCTCATTTCACAGGTACTTATCTTCAAGATGTAAAACAATAATCAGCATTTTGTTTGGAAAGGAGCAAGCATATGAATGTGCTTTTTCCTTGATATAAGCGTCATTCAAATTATTAGCTGTCACTGTTCAGTTTTTGCAAAATGAAAGCAATCTTGCTGGGAAACAAGCATGCTGAAACAGCACAGGAAATTTATTTTTAGAAGCACTAGCTTTACGCGTGACATTTTGAAGACTGAACTCAGACAAGAAAAAGGAGGTACTCTTTCACTATGTCTGGAAGGTGACACAGACCATATGATGTCTTCCTGCTGCATGTCCCGTGGAGCCTATCTCCTTTATTTCCTGTAATTATCGCTTGCTCCAGATTTCTCTCTTTCTGTCAAGGAAGCAGATTAGCAATGATTCTCTTGTAGCAGTACCAGATAGTATGCTACTAATGTTATTACACTTCTCCATGTGGAGTCTTTTAAAATGTAACAATTAATTTTAAAGAAATTTACCAAAATTGTAATAAACAAACTCTTGATATACATGTATGATACATTTATCATACATGCTTGTCCCTTATGGATGAAAGCTGCATTTGCATTTGCAGTCTGCTACATTAATATAAAAAATAGATTATGTTGTTAAAAATTAGGGAAGTACAGTAGAGAGTTTCAAATCCCAAGTCTGTTATATAGTTCAGGAAGTAATTTATGCTGTATACAAAAGTGAGCATGAAAAAACAAGGTTTTATGCATATGTAGTAATGTCATAAATAGCTTAGTATAATGTGATGTGTTGCACATTATGCATAGCACTGACTTCTACCAAGGAACAGTAGTATTTATGTCTCGGAACATGTGTATTTGTGACTGCACATGACATGTGAGAATACATATTTGCTCATAAATATGCATACAAGCATATGTGTACATGCAGCTATGCAGTGTGTGTGTGTGTGTGTGTGTGTGTGTGTGTGTGTGTGTGTGTGTGTGTGTGTGGTTATGTGTACAGATGTGGAAGTACTGCTTAAGCATTCATATAATTCCATGCAAGTACATGTGTATACGTGGGTGTCAGGCACGCTGACAAATCCACTATTGATCAGCAGTGGGAATGACTGTGAAATGCAGTGGATTGTTCTGTTCATCAAAATTTTAACATTTAGAATGAATGGAGCATTGAATGTTAGAAAGTGTGGATTTGTAAAAGTACTGTTGAAACCATTAGCTATTTGAAAGGTATTGGCATTAGGGGACAAAAGTGTTTGTACCAGTTTAGGTGGGTTAGACTAAGATCATCTTTTACATAGTTTTAGTGTTGTGTGAGTGTGCTGGTGTGTGTTTGTATGCATGTATGTGTGTGGGTGTATCCAAGCTGTCTAGATTTGTGGCAGTGTTACTTAAAGGGTTTTTGAAAGGTTCATAAGTTCAAATGCAGTACTTGGGCAGAAGCCTGTGAAAAAGCTTTGATTCCTTAACATTTAGTAGGTAAACATTATGTCCGACCGAAGTTCAAATTTCTTTTAAAACTCTCCAGTCGATCTGACTGTTTGACATGTGTAGGTATATTTTATTTTTATTTATTTATTTTACATTTGTTGACCAGGATACATGTCCATTTTCAGCTGAGACCCGGGGAGAAAAGTTCCAAGGTAATCAGAAACATTAAAAACATGTTACAATTATAATTTTGACAAAGAGTACATAGGCAAACAATAATAAACATGTTCCACAGGTTAGAGTTAAACTCTGATGAAAGCCAGGGGTAAATTAAACAGTAGCTGATTAATAGATTTTACACAATCTAGAAGAGAGTTAGCCAGGCTTGATACAATGACATAGCCAGTTTGGTGCCAGATGTTGTTTGAGTCTAGTTTTAAATTGATCTAGGGAGGAGAGTAAAGTAATGTCAGCTGGAAGTGAGTTACAGGATCTTCCTACAGAGTTTACAAAGAGAGAATCACCATCTGCATTGTTAATTTTGCTTGTCTGAATTAATAGTCTGTTAGAGGATCTAAGCAGTCGCGGACTGTGATAGGGGGTGATAAGATTTTTAAGTGCAGGAGTATTATCTGGATTATAAAAGATTTTATAAACCATGATCAGTTGGTTATATTGAATTAGACTGGATAGTTCAAGCCACCCAAGCTGGTTAAGATTGATGCAAAGATGTGTGCTAAAATGCAGCCCGGTGGCAAACCTGGCGATGTGGTTATAGGTTCATAGGTAGATACTAGGCTATCTGCCTGAAGGCATTTATAAGCCTAGCTGGAATGTGTTGGCTTTCACCACCCCCTTAGATTAGTTCCCTGTGCCTCTGTCCAGCAGAGCCATTGAAGTGATCCCTGGGGTAAACTTTCTGTTTCCCATCCACTCGTCAGGTTTTCTCTTGAAGAGGGTTTGCGAGGAGCTCTGCCTAATGTAGATTGGAATCTTGTTCCAGAGCATGGGAAGTCTCTGGGACTGGAATCTATCCCTCCAGCATGTCCTGTTTATTGGTGTGGTGAGGTTTAGATCCCTGGAGTGTGTGGCTCAAGGGGATATGGCTTTCTTTAAGTGGAGCATGTCCATCAATTCTGGGTTGGACATGGCCTTGTATGTCAGGCAGAGATCACCTCTGAGTAGGCGGTATGCAACTGTGTACAGCTGGAGTTTCTTCAGTCAAGCTGCATAGGGCATCTGCTTGAGGCCAGTGATCCTATTGGTGAGGAACTTCTGTGGTCTTTCCAGTTGTTGCAGGTGTCTTGTAAGGTACAAACCAAATGGGGCATTGTACTCTATGATGGGTCTGATGAGTGATGCGTAGAGGGGCCCAATTACCTCTTTCGATTCGGATGCAAACCCTTTTGTGATTAGGTGGGCCACATAGAAGGATTTTCTAATCACTTTGGAAATGTGACTATCAAAGGAGAGGTTACTATCTACTTGGGTCCCCAGATCCCTTATTACGGCTTCCGTATTTAGGGGGCTACCACCTATGTGGTAGTTTGTGGGTACTTTGTTTTCTCCAAAGGGGATGACTATGCACTTTTTGGCATTTAGCTTGAGACCATGGTTTTGACACCAGGTATCTGTCTCAGTGATACCCTTTTGGAGGATGTCTGTGTCAGCTGGAGAGTCACTTATAGCCCCTAGTTTGCAGTTGTCTGCGAACTTGGTGAGCCATAGTCCTCCTGTGCTTGCCTGTACCTCTGAGAAGTATATGCTGAACAGGAGGGGTCCTAGGACTGAGCCATGGGGAATGCCACTTGTAACAGGTTTAGAGTCAGACCTAGCTCCTGCAACTCTTACCATGTGGGTTCTGTCCGTGATCCAGTTGGCAACCCATCTCATGATGTAGGGGTTTATGTTCAGGCTGGTGAGCATGTCTATAATACCTGAGTGGGGAATAGTGTCAAAGGCCTTTGCGAGGTCTAGGTAGGCTGTGTGGACCACCTTTCCCTCGTCTATAGCCTTGGTAACTGTCTCAAAGAAGTCCACCAGGTTTAGGAGACATGATCTGCCCTTAACAAAGCCGAACTGGGTTGGGTCCAGTGTTTGGAGGTTTCCAATGTCTCTGTTAATGAGATCCATGATGACGCACTCCATAGCTTTGCAGACCAAGCTAGTCAGGCTTATAGGGTGATAGTTCCCGGGGTCCGTTGTGGCTCCACCTTTGTGGAGCGGAATAACTGTTGCTGTGCGCCACTCTGTGGGCACGTAGCCTGTGGAGAGGCTGAGTTTAAACAGTGTGTTTAGGTGAGGGGTTAGTTCATCTTTGTGCTCGTGTAGGATGCAGCCTGGGACACCGTCCCATCCCATTGATGCTGTGTTTTTGGCTTTGGAAAGGGCTGTTTTAACCTGAGTGTCTGTGATTTCAGGGGCACTACATTATTCTGGTATAGTTATGGGCCCTTTTGGGGGTGAGAGGGGGGTGAAGTTTGCATTGACCCTGTCTGCCAGGATGTTGGCTATATCAGTCGGTTCAGTATATTTTGTGCCATTCTGCACTAACTCCGAGCAGATCTGAGAATTGCCACTTAGATTCTTGACATAGCTAAAGAATGCCTTGTGGTTAACTTTGGCGTCCATGGAAATTTTTCTTTCGAAGCTAGCCTTGGATGATTTTATGAGGGAACATAGTTTCTTGCTGATACTGATCAGGGATGTCTTCCCTTCTTGGGATTTTACTCTTTTCTGTACTAGTTTCCTCATTCTGTTGTATAGCTTGTTTATGGTAGGGGTCCACCAGACTGATTTCCTTTTCTTGGAGGAGTGAGTCTTGGTTTTGTTTAGGATAGCACGATCCATGAATTCTTGTAGGTGCCTGTAGAGTGCATTAGTAAAGGATTTTGCAGCTTGGACAGTGTTATTCTTTAGCATGGGGGCTTTGGAACTTCCCTCCTCGGTCTTAAGTAATGTGAAGTTTGCTTTTGAAAAGTTTTTCAAAGTGGTTTCTTTGACCGGGGGTGGTGGCGGAATGTGAATATCCAGAGTGATTAGTTTATGGTCAGATCTAACCAGTGAGGGGTTGATCTCAGGTGTGGAACACTGGTCGCCCATATTGGTGATGACCAGGTCCAATATGTTGTCACATCTGGTGGGGGTGTTAACCAGTTGATCCAGGGCGCTTGAGTTTATAAATTCTAGGAAATGTTGGGCCAGGGAGTTCGTACTTGAGTAGTTCTCCCAGTTAATGTTTGGATAATTGAAATCACCCAATATTAGGGTGTTTGGTAGGACCTTTATGTTTCCCAGTGTTTCCAGGAATGTGGAGTGGGGGTCCTGGGACATGGTGGGTGATCTGTAGCAAGCTATAATTTGAATAGCAGTTTTGCCCGTTGTTAGTTGCACGTGGATGATCTCTGAAGCATCGTGCTGTGCCACTAACCTGGAGGTGTGGGTAGCAGGTTGAGAGTTTGTTAAGTACAGTCTTGTTTATATTAGAGAGTATAGGAGATGAGTACAGAAGTGTTGAGAGAAGGTGAGAGCGAGCTATGGCAATTTTATCTGGAGGGGTTAGAAAGGCTTTTATTCTGTAAAGTGACCCTAGTTTTTTAATTGATGGTTTTAATTGATTGGTTTACATGTAGGTCGAATTTCAGATTATCTATAATGACACCAAGTAGTTTTGTAGAGGGGTCAGGGGAGATTAATGTGCCATTATTTGCATTTATGGTAAAGGTAAAAGCAGGACTCCTTTGTGTTGGTGAGAATAACAGCATTTTAGTTTTTTGGGGATTTAGTATCAAACAACGTTCATAAAGTTTTCTATAGTGTTAAAGGTGGACTGGGTAGCAGACCATAAGTCTGTTGGAGATGTGGTGGAGCAGATCTGGGTGGAGTCATCAGCGTATTGGGTACAGCTGACTTTTGGGATGACAGTATACAGGTCGTTAATGAAGATGGAAAACAGCAGGGGCCCTAGTATAGAGCCTTGTGGTACTCCAAGGGTGTTGGGTAGTAGGTTAGAGAGTTTGTTCTGCCAAAGAACAGCCTGCTGTCTCCCATTCAGGTAGGATGTAAACCATTGAAGGGCCTTCATATCTAGACAGAATGTTTGCAGGGTGTATATTAGAAGCTGGTGATCAACCATGTTGAATGTCTTGGAAAGATCCAAGAAGAGGGCAGAGGATATGTGATCGCTGTTGTGATTATAGTTTATGATGTTGGTAAAAGCTAGTAGGGCTGAAGTAGTGCTGTGGTGGGGGCAGAAGCCGTGATGGGTATCTGCCAGATTCTGGATTAGGTGGTGCATGAGTTGTCTGTGAATACATTTTTCCATAATCTTTGCAAGTGGAGAGAGTATGACTATTGGTCTGTAATTGAGAATTCAGTAGAGCTGCCTCCTTTATGAAGTGGGATTACATAGGATATTTTCCAAATGATGGGAATTCTAGATCCTGTTATGGTTCGATTAATTAGTATTGAAACTGGGTAGGCAATAGCATTAGCTGATTTTTGATCAGCAGAGAGTGTGGTGGGTTTTAATTTTTTGATCAAGGTACGGATATGTTATATATATATTTTTGATCTAGGTATGGATATATTATTCCAAAGATTTGTAATTTCCCATTTTTGTCTTAAATTTCATATTATTATGCCTACAAGTTTTTAGGTGTCTATTAATTTTTGTATTAAAACTTTGTAAAACTGGATCATGGAATGGTTTGTTTGCTATTATTAAAGTTTTCTGAGAGTCACGCATCCCGTGTCCTTTTGTTTTTTTTTAATAGCTTCTAGTTTACAGTAATTCCTAGATCTTTATATTGTTTTACCTCCTAAAGTTAATAAATATTTGGGTATCTATTTTTATTTGTAAAGTACATTATCTTGCACTTATCTGGGCTGAATTTCAGTTCAACATCTGATGCCCAACTGCATAGAACTTGCAAATATGCATTGAGTTATGAATTATAAAATGTATTTTGCAGTTGTCAGTATCTTTATATGTCCAAACCTTGCCATTCCTAGGAAATGTAGAAAAAACATTATGTTAAGCAGAAAAGATCCCAGGACAGAACCATGGGGGTCACCAGACTTAACTGGCAAATAATCAGAGTAAGTGTTATTTACCTTAAATTGTTTTCTATCTTCTTACCAATTCCTTATCCTTTTAATTATATAGTTATTTATATTAGAATTCAATAAACAGTCACAAATTACCTTATGTGGAAGGCTATCAAAGGCCTTATCTAAATATAAAAACATGACACCAGGAGATAATCCCATATCTAATGTCATTGTTACCTGTTCACAAAAACATATTAAATTTCTCTGTATAGACCTACCCTTTACAAAAACTTATTGATCAAGATCCATTATTCCTAAACTTGAACAAGAGTTATTTATTAATTCAGTCAGGCATCTTTTATAACATTTACCCAAAAATGATGGAAATTACAGACTCATCAGTTTGACATAACACCCTTCCCTGCTCCATTTCACTAATACCTGCTAACCCTAACCATGCCCCTGCCTCTAACCCTAACCTTACACCTCACCTTTCAAAAACCCTTTCCAAAACTCTGTCACTAACCTAGACAAATTTGAGTGGAATGTGTTGTGGCATTTTGGTATTCTGATCACAAAAGGAAATTGTATATTTCTTTTTGTGATCAGTTTCAGTTTAAATTTTTGAAGTTTTTGATATGTTGAATTTAGAATGCTGTCGTCAGTGTTTTCAGTTTTGATATGTTTGCCTTCCAATTAGGCCACATATACTCATATATACAAATTTCTGTATGAGCATACAAGAACACGTGCATGCATCTGCGTGTACATGTGTGCATTTGTGCATGAATATATGACTACACATATGTGAGTGCAGCTGTGTATATGTGGAGTTTATGTGTGTTCATGTACATAAGTGCAAGTTTGGGTCTACTACAAGTGCTTGTGTGCTAACAGCTTGTAATACAATTGCTCACTGCCACTCGTTTGAAAAGGCAAATGCTCTAACCTTCACTATCCCGATCTTACCTAAATACTTTGCCCTCCCAAAAACCAAACCTGTTAAACTGTATAGCCCTGCCAGGACCCTAACTCTAACTCTAAAACTTCCACACAGCTCCTAACCTGAGTCCTCTCTCCCTAACCCTAAATCTCTACTTCCTCTCCCTAAGCCTAAAATCCTGGATCATTCCCTAAATCTGAAACTCAATCCCTAACCCTAAAGTTCCAGATTGCCCTTTAAACCCTTTTCCATAAATACCAACCCTCTTCACTAAAGTAAAATTACCCACTCAGTCCTTAAACCTGAACTCCAACTCTCTAAATTGAAAACTCCTGTACTGCTTCCTAACCCTAAACTCCTGTGCTGCTCCCTAACCCTAAACTCCCCTGTTGCTTCCTAGCCTTAAACTCCCATGCCACTCCCTAGCCCTAAAACTAATCTCCCATTCCCTAACTCTACAACTCCCTTCTCATTTCTTACCCTATATTTTTTCTCCCACTCCCTAAATCTAAGTCCCCATCCCGATTGCTGCCTAATCTGCACTCTCATCCCCTCCCACCCTATGGCTTCCACAATTACCTCACTAGATTTCAAATAATGTGTTTGGGTAAGCTGTAGCAGCTGCTTGCTTGACCTCCTATACAAGTGTGAGTATGAGAAGTAGCTTGTAAGAAATACAAGCTGATTGAGTTTTTAGCTTCACGACAGTGGTCTTTGAGTGCTTTGTATTCAAGCACTTGCAGCAGAACCTGTATGTTTTTTTCAATTTCTACACTAAGATCTGGTACTGCTACCTCCCCCCATGCATCCACTCTGCCCCTCCCCAATGCATCCATACTGCCCACCCCCAATGCACCCCCACTGCCCCACCCCGATGCATCCACCCCACCAAAATTCAGTCTTCTGAGATCCCCACAGTCACTCTTAACTGGCATTTAATAGGCGTGATTCACTGCAACAAGCCCCTGTATGACATCAAGGTAGCCAGGTCCATTCACACCACACACACAAAAATACACCCCCACACCCCACACACACACACACACACATAAACCTCCACACAAAAGCTGTGTATGCCACAATCTAATCCAAAGGAAAGCCAGCTGGGCTGTTGGCTGCTCTGGTTTTGGTGTATTTAATCACAGCCTAAGCCATTTGCAGGACGCTGCCCACACCCCAGTCAAAAGAAGAAGCCAGCCTGAACCATTCACTACAACAAAGCACTCTGTTGCAAGATGATCAATCCCACAGAAGGTCCTTTCACAAAAAACAAACACATATGGACAGTAAGACTTAACTGGTGCTGGGAGCTGGTGACTGCTCTCATTTTGGTGCATTTAACAACAATAGTGTGCAGCAGTTAGCATTGCCACCTCACAGCACGAGGTTCTCCAGTTCGATCCTCAGCTGGGGTGCCTTCTGTGCAGAGTCTGCATGTCCTCCCTGTGGTCGCGTGGTTTTCCTCCGGGTGATCCGGTTTCCTCCCACATCCCAAAGACATGCTGTAGGTAGGTGGATTGGACACTCTAAATTGGCCCTAGGTGTGAGTGTGTGCATGTGTGTGCCTTCTGTGGAAGGTTGGGCACCAGGCTGGCAGCTCAACACTGTAAAACTCCACTGCCAATCATAAGCGGACAGGTGATCCACTGTGGTGACCCCTAACCAGGAAAAGCTGAAAAAAGAAGAAAAAGAAGCCTAAACTATTTGCAATAAGCAACCCACATTCCAGTCCAAAGGGAAGCCAGCTGAACTGGGTTGTGGACTGCTCTGGTTTTTGGTGCATTTTACAAAAGCAGCCTAAACCATTCCCAATAACCAGCCCACAGGCAGGTCCAAAGAGGAAACCCAGTGGGGCTGGGACTGTTGGCTGCTCTGGTTTTGGTGCATTTAATATCAGCCTAAGCCATTCACCTCAGTATGGCAGCATTCTGTCAAGCTGAGGGCAGTGTACAACCAGCCATGAGTACTCCACTGCCATCATCCTAATACTCTGCTGTATCACCTAGGAAGGACATTAAACTGGCGATCATTACATGGATCAAAGTCTTTCTGAACCTGTGTGATATCAACATGAATCCCATCATGTATGTGCATTAAGGCCAACCCCGTTAAACATACATCTGACATAGTGTTGAGTAGCCAAGTCTTAAAGCATCATAGAGCACTGAATCACATCTCCACAGAGGCAACACTCGCTGACATGGTGGCCAGAACTGTTAATGCACTGTTTATGCTTGGATAAAATGCTGGCTTCATTTGTTGTAGGGTTGAAAGGATGGTGATTGGACAGTTTGTCCCATGCAAGTAGTTTCCATCTGACCACCCATCACTTTAGCTCATTTTTGAATCTGGGCAGACCGATAGGTCAGTCTTGTATGCATTGCACAGTTCCATCACTTTCTCATCCTCCAAAGCATGCAGCATGGGTGGCATCACATACTGTGCAATGAACATGGGAGGCATTCTATAAGTTGTTCTTTTATTTCAGTTATGACATGATTCAGACATAGAATGAAGATGATCCTTTGATATTATTTCTCTGGGCCAGGAGCACGAATGTTGTTTCTTTCAGTCTGCCTTCCACAGATCTTTGGAACACTTCCTTCTACCATGAATCTGGCTACCAGGTATTTGATCTCATACAATTCTGAAAAAGAACTGTCAGCATTTGATCTTGTTGCTTGAAGAGTATCAGTGACAAACTTTCTTATTCACAAGCCTGAATCAAGTCAATCTCTTCTTGCTGCAGGTACAGATGAAGTACCTAAATTATATCAAGCACAGACTCCATTTTCACCAGATCTACAATAAAATCAAATCTTGTGATACAGTACAGATATCTGTCATCATTTTTGTCATACTCAGCAATATTCTCTAAAGTGGTGACACATTTATCTTTGAAGCTATGCAGGCAATCAGCCTGACTCATCCACTGAATGTTGCTAGGTGTGTGAAGTCAGGTAGTTCTGTATTTATCTTTATATTCATACTCACATGCCAACTGTATGAATTCTTTAATATGGGATAAATATGCATTGTGAAGTTTAGCAGATGAATTTAGCACTGAAATTACTTTCCTACAGGTGTCAAGAGTGTCTGGCAGTGTTGTGGTCGTGTGCTTTGCAGGCAGTATGTACAGCTTCTGGAAACAGGGCTCAAATGTTTGCCTATATCATTAAAGTGGTCAGACATGTTGTTTCTTCTATCATACCCTTATCCTCACAGTAGCTCACTGCCCACACCCCATGCTGTGAGTCTCTGTAAAAATAAGTCAGCTAAGGCCTTTCCTGTGGTGTCACATGCCTCAACAATGAACATAACGTAGAGCCACAGTCACTTGCTCCTTATAGGAGATCAGAAATTAAACCGAAGAACTTTTCCTCTTTAACGCTACTTAGTTTTTTCTCTGAATCTGTAACCCAATAAAGTTAATAATTTCATTTTGAATTTGTGCTGAAGTGTACAATGCATTTTTCAGATCCTACCTTAAATGGTCAGCAAGTAAAGAGTCCACTTCTGCCATGTATTCCAGCAATGCTTTAATGTTTCCTCTGCAAGTCAGTTTTCTATGAAGTGGCAATTTCTGTCTCCCACAGAGAAGTATTATCCACATGATACATCTTAAGGCATGAACTCTGCACTCCTGAAACTTCTTATCTTTCTGTGCAATGCACTGTTAAGCTGTTTGCAGTTGGCCAGAGCATACTTCTAGAAATGACCCTGATTTGACAATGCATTTCCATGTTTCTTCGACTTACTATGTCATTCTAGGATATTCCTCACATTAGACCAATTGGTCATGTGTGTCAAGACCAAGACACACTCTCTAGATGTGTTGAAGATAAAGCATGAAGTGCAGAAGATCCCATCCAAAATCTGTGAATATCATGCAAACTTGAATTCATGCAGAAGACTGAATCTTCTGTTTTGCTTGCTTCTAGAATACCATGTGAACCACTTAGGGAATTCAAAGCCATCAGAAGGTAGCCACTGTAAAGCCAAAATAGTTTTTGGTCTATATCTGTACCGTTACCATGTTTGTACAAGCCAATGTCTTAATCTTTTCTGATGATATCATTTGTGGTGTTACAAACTGCAGTAGGGGTGGTAGAATGCTTGGAAAACTGCACATGTCCTGCTGTAATAACTGTGGGGTCCACCTCTGTCATAGCATTTGATAAAAACAGTTTTACTGGAGGATATTGCACATCCTTTTATCAAATTCCATCCTGGTCTCCAACTCAATCACATCATCATTGCTGTCATAGGTGCTACTAGATGTAAAGCAGGCCTCCTCATATTCAGCACAACTTCCAGATGAATCAAAGCTACCGGTTCATGACTTGCACGTTCAGCTGCAAGAAACCTGTTTGGACTTTGAAGACCTGCAGCTGATTCTCCAGGAAGATCAGGTTGTGCAACTCCTGTCATCAGTACTTTCACTGTATCACCACTGAAAAGAAAGGGTGAGGCTAGAAAGAATGATTCCTGCTATGTGTTGAGTGTTTCTAGAAGAGCTTGTAATAAGACAGTGTGCATGCCAATGCATAATCCATACTGCTCAGTAGAATACCTTAGCTGATTGCAAGTTGTCCTTCACCCAGCTCTGCGCTACCACAGGCACTAATGGTTCCATGACATGCCTACAACAAATAATATTATTAATTCATGCTACACATGATAAAAGGACTACTGCATCATTTCAAAATCTAAAAAAACTTACCCAATATCTGACTGTCCTTCTGAAACCACTGTATGTACTACAGGATTCAAAGGCTTTTCGGCTTTCCTGCTACAAAGAACCCACTTAGTGTATGAGTTGCACAGTACATGACTGAAGCAAACACGTTTACTCTTAGCAAAATAAGTGCAGAATGTGTTGTAAATAGATCCTCTAGCTGATGTTATCAGGTCAAAGACAGAATACAGAATGCGGAGTCTCTCTCAGAGAGTTCTTAAATTAATATCTCAAATATTACTGCTGAGATAGCTTGCAGAATTACATCAGCTCTTGTCATCTGACTCTATCCCAGGTAATACTCCCATTGCTGAAAGTTAGCAGCACTTAGCATCCACCTGTGAAAATATATATACAAGGGCTTCCCATCAGATCTTTGCAGATCCTGAAAGTCATAAAACAATAAAGCACTTCCAAGGCAATACAGAAAACTTTTGAATGCAGACATAGTGTCTGTTGTGGCACTGAAACTGAAAGATAACATCTTTTCATTGTGCGGCCATAAAGTAATTTAATTTCAGCTATTTTTCTGAAGTTAACCTTCTGTATCCCAGTTTCCACTGTTAAAATATATATATTTTAAAAGTTACAATAGTGTATGTACATTTCTGTTCTCTTCCAGCAGGGTACACTGTGGATATCTCTTTAAGCTCAGTACTTTACAACCCCTTTTCAACACACACTTCTGTGTAAACAAGTTTGATATACACATAACATACAGTTCTAATACAGTTGTAACACAAACATCTTACACAAATCATTTCGACATTCACCATACAATTATTTACAAAATTCCAGATAGCTGGGCTGGCAGTGCCTCCTTTGTCACAAGGTATTCATAGTTCAAGTGGCATTTTTAACTATTGTTTGCAGCATATAATACAAAATAATAGACTGTGGCAGTCAGTACTCTATGTACCGTCACCACTGTTAAACATTTAAAGCCTTTCAGATATTTCAGTTAAAATGTTCTGTTAACAGGATGCTCTATCTTAACTTGACTTACAGCAGATCAGAGCTTTCAGTGCAGCACCCACATGAACAGCAGATATAATGCAGAATGTCAGCCTATGAAGAAAGACAGCCTCCCTTCAGTATGTCATTAAAAACTGTTCGGTAACAGACACCACATTCAGGTTGTCGGGCATAAACTGCAAGTTTGACTCCACACTGTCAGTCAGTTTAAAAAGCATGCTAATGTGGACAATTTACAAATAATTTACCCCATTGAAAGAGGTTCTAAAGTTACAACTGCAATACAGAGACAAAAAGAAAATGTAATTTTCCCACACCCAAAGGCCTCTGAGACATTGCATGTAGAGAAATATCCTCAGCATCCCCAAATGTATCCAGCAAAACACAGAACAGCAACATTTTATGGAACCTCAACTTCTAAGTCTGTAAGGCAAGCCAGCACACAACCCAATATTTTGTTTAGAAGATAGTACATTGTAAGACAAAGATGTCCCACTCACCAGGGATGGCCTACACTTGTCTCTCTAGGCTTTTGAATTTTGGCTAAAACACTGTCCTCCCCTTTGTGTCTTCTAGACAATGCAAAACTGACAAACTATTCAGGATAGCAAAGCCACCCATAGAAAATCTGAGGATGTTACTGCTCAGTCCCAGGAATCTAAACAAAAAACTGTACTTCCTAAAAGTTCTTTCCACTATGGAGAATGGAGACATTTCTTCAGTTAACAAGACACAGTGCAGCACAACCTGGCAGTGCAGGGCTACAGTGCTTTCAACACATTTAAACCAGCTACTGTGCATGTATGGAGTAAAGTTGAAGATGTCACAGTTTACATCAAAAACAAACATGCCTTAAGGCTGATTAAACAAGATGATGTGTTTCAACTTCTCCATGTCCAAATTACTATAGGAAAGTCTTGTACCATATATGTCCACTCTATCCCCCAGGAAACCCATAGCACATACTTCACTGGATCTTCTCACCACTCAACCCAATACCATATTCATGGACAACTACCCTACGATAAACTGGGAATCATACACTACCCAAACCTGCAGACCCGGAGATTGCTGGACTTTGTCAACACAAGCACTCTGGACCTAACAGTCCAAATGCCCACTAGCAGTGGGATCATAAGCAGAAGGAAAATAGAGATGTAGTCCTCGCTAGCATGGAAGAACACTGCACCCACCCTACTGTAATGTCCTCTCTCTTGCGGGCAAACAATTTTAAGGCAACTGTCCTACTATCAAGTACTAATCTGGCAAAATTTCAAGCCCCTCTAAACCTGAGAAAACTGCTAGCTATGCTAAATTGTTCAGAGACCCTATACAACCATGCTAATAGAGGCATAGAGACAGTTCTGCTTACCAGAAATAACCACAGAACAAGCTCAGACAAGCCAACCGGGAGGTATCCTAGCATCAACAGGCTACACAGCAAAAGGAAGAAAGTCATGACAAAAAATTAGAAAGTACAATGGCCAGTAGGATAAAAAAAATCTATCAAGCTAAACAAGCAACTCAGAGGACAAATTAAGTCACTGTACATATTTTTCCTGTTCAGTGGTACCATCCATTCCATGCAAGCACCCCCCCCCCCACCCGCCAACAGAGGTATACCATTGCAGTATCAGACATCGTGGCAGCAGGACTACTATAATACAGCTGATACAATTCAAATGGGAAATTTTCAATATAACTACTGTAGAGCACTCGCTCACTATTCTCAATGCAAGTTATCATGAAGATTTCACAACAAGCTATGCAATAAGTTACAAGGCAGCGAAAGTAGCTAGTGAGATAAAAACAGCTTGACAAAATCATACTGCAGCACACATCTGCATTTATTTATTTATTTTATTTATTTGACATTTGCTGACTGGGAATGTCTGACTGAGCTTGCACCCTTTTTCAGCAGTGGCCCGGGAAGAAAAGTTCCACAAAGTATTACATACACCATAAAAATGCTTACAAAAAGTACATTATACATGAGTTAATATAAACATGCATTATAATGCTTGGATTCCTACTTGTAGCATGACAGTTTAAAAGGTATTATTTACAAAAAAGGCAATAAAACAATATGTTAAAGTCATTCATATATCTCCAATACATAAAGAATTCCCCACTTAGAGGGGGAGTAATGACAATTAACTCAGAGTTTAATATAAGAGTACAGAAAGTACTGTATATCAAATGTTACTTCTTACTGGCAACAGCATGTACATCAGTAATCAGAGGGGAAATTGATAGAAAAAGGTTAAGAGTACAGAGAGAAAAAAATGCTATGGGTAAAAGAGGGAAAATTAGAGAATTTTTTTCTTTAATTTATAAATAAGAGAGGAGAGTATTAGCAGTTAGAATCAAGTGAAATTTGAGAAAGGAGAGTAAGCTAAGAGAGAAAAGAAGGGAGGGAGGTAAATATGAGTAGTTGAGGCATTTAATGAAAAAAGGAATTAGGAGTTGTTCTGTGGCTAGAATTAAGTATGGATTGAGAAGTGGCTGTATGCAATGGGGGCCAGATGATGAAGTTCACACTGGATGTGTACAAGAGCAAGTCCATGTATTAGTAAAGTGGACTTTTAGGGCAATTTTGAATGGGTGGGGCTGTGTGATTGATCTGATTGTTAAAGGTAGCTTATTCCAGTGGATAGAGGGAAGATAGTTGTAGACGGTTTCATCAATTGATTTTTTAGGTTTGCTAATGTCAAGGAGGTTTTGGCTAGTGCTTCTAAGTTTTCTGTTTGGGAGTTAGTAATTTGTTCAAGAATACTAATAAAGGCCCCCTAATTCCTTTTTCTGTAAAGTTTAATAACCACCTGTTATTACTTTAACAAAATAGGGAAAGTATTCATGATTTAGACAGACAAAAAATCTATTTTTCTATATTCTATACAGACCCTACTGTTGGAATACTGTATAATCTTAACCTGCTGACATTACTAAATGAATTGTTAAGCTATACCTGACTTATGTTTACATGAAAGCTATATCTCTGTATGATATTCTTTTTTGAAATTTCTTGTATGTAATGCTATTTGGAGCTTTTCTCCCAGGGCCTCTGCTGAAAATGGATCTGCGTGTCCAGTAGGACTTTCCCGGTCAATAAATGTAAAATAAAATAAAATAAAATAAATAAACAAATTAAGATGTTGAAAATGTTAGGGCAGAAGGAGGGTTTATAGCAAACCTAAAACAATCAATTGATTATCAAAACCTGGTTTGTTGCGACCACATCTCTTTTTCCCTATACCGGTCCCACGGTAGGGCTGCTGACTCATCTCCCGTACACCACTACAGATGCTATCTCACTGCCTCTAAAATACAAGGATTACCTCCTGAAAAACCCCAGATGTTTCCCTGGATGCTTGCCTGCTAACCTGGGCCTTATAGCAAGAAATGCTGAGAGGACTCCCCAATACAATATCTTGTGAATTACTCCACTCCAGATGCTCCCTCACTGCCACTAAAATACAAGGATTACCTCCTGCAAAACCCCAGATGTTTCCCTAGATGTTTGCCTGCTATCATGGGCCTTATAGCAAGAACTACTGAGAGGACTCCCAAATACAGTATCTTGTGAATTACTCCACTCCAGATGCTCCCTCACTGCCTCTAAAATACAAGGATTACCTCCCGCAAAACCCCAGATGTTTCCCTGGATGTTTGCCTGCTTACCTGGGCATTATAGCAAGAACTACTGAAAGGACTCCCCAATACAATATCTTGTGAAAGTATGTACCCTTAAACTAATGTATTGTGATTACCTCATACTACCTATATATGTGAACCTGCCCTTTCATCTGTGTGTCTCAGCAGCCTACCGCAGACTGCTTACTATTCTCTCCCCTCCAGTCCCTAGTCCGAGGATAATTCTTATTCCCACAAAAAGAGACTAGCTATCTTTTCTGCCTGCTATCTTCCTATACCACTAGGTGGCAGCACCTACCAACAAACCGCCTGTACTACATTAATCTCTCACGGTTTATGTACTTTCAAACTGACTATATTTTTCATATCCTACTCTCTATTTCTTTAAAACTGGTAATAAACCACTCCCTCCCTACAAACACAATCACCAACATTTAAAAAGTTTACTTCACTACATCTTCCTTACAGTATTCATCACTCTACCTACTTACCTTACTTTTGCAAGGCAGTTGCCGATACTTTTTCTGTTGTATTCTCTCCCCTTTTGCACTCCTCATCCTGTGCTTCTTCCTTCCCACCCACTTTTTCTCCTCTCGAATCTCATCTCAACCCCTCTACTTATCCCCTCCCCCTTCAGCTAACATCCTCCCCTGAGTTTACTTCTAGCAGTCACATACTGTGGCGCCATTATTAAAACCTGGTTTGTAGCGACCACATCTCTTTTTCCCTGTACCAGTCCCACGGTAGGGCTGCTGACTTGCTAAACAAAGGGCTTGTGTATAATATAGGCTTGCAGAGCACCACTATAGCTAACTCCTGGTAACTTGCTTGTGCATATGCCTTAATTTGTTCATAACATTTTTTTCTTTTTCTTTTCCCTGTACTGTTGTTGATACAGTTGATTTGTTTTATAGCTTTGATACAGATTGAGTCTATTATGCTCCTTGGCACTTAATCGGCGAATGTACTACATTCCAGCCAGCTGCTTTTGGGTGCCCCCTGGGGTTATTTTTTGCTTGGCTACTGTGTTTTCTCTTAACCATAAGTGGTTAATTGCTGTAACACACTGATTAGAATTAATGAACACCAACCAAAGGGCGTTGTATAATGCCAGTTATGTTCACTCTCTAACTGAAATACCACTACACGTGATTTTGCTTTAAGTTATCTAACCAAAGCAGTTAATGCAAAATAACACTGACTAATGTAAGAACGCCAGCCAAAGGGCATCGCAAAAATACAATAATAGTCTGCTTTTATTTATACCCACTAAATGGAGTTAGCGTTGCACGAGTCTTATTGAGGTTTCCTAAATATAGCGATTAAAGCAGAATAACACTGACCAGATTAGTGCATCATACTTTGCCTAATACTCGTTCGTAGAGCATTTGCTGTGCTGGGTTATATCATTGCACTTTTAAATGCTTTGATTGCCTTGGCATATTGGAATGTTTGGTTATAGTCTAGGACTTTGAGATGCTTTGTTTTGCCTGAAAAAGTTTTTGATATTTAATTATTTACTAATGTCTATCCCCTTACTCACAAAACGTGCTAGGGGTACTTGTACTAGACTTGGCTTGTAGAGTGATAGATTGTTTTTAAACTGAGTCATACTTTGCCTAACTTGCGTTGTCCTATAGTTCTACTCTGCTGCTTTCTACTGCTACCTTTTATACTTACTCTCCCTCTATAAATACCCTTCACTTATATCCATCCCTAGTATTTCTACTATCTACAATACACTTATATACAACCTTTATATTCTGATTATTGCTTAGTTTCTGCCTCTATCCCCTACCTTCTTACCCATAACCTTTTAAAAACCCAATTCTTGTGTGTCTCTCCTCTTTTTTGCAGTACTCTACTCCAAATGCTCCTGCACTGCCTCTAAAATACAAGGATTACCTCCTGCAAAACCCCAGATGTTTCCCTGGATGTTTGCCTGCTAACCTGGGCCTTATAGCAAGAACTACTGAGAGGAGTCCCCAATACAATATCTTGTGAATGTATGTACCCTTAAACTAATGTATTGTGATTACCTCATGCTACCTATATATGTGAACCTGCCCTTTCATCTGTGTGTCTCAGCAGCCTACCGCAGACTGCTTACTACTCTCTCCGCTCCAGTCCCTAGTCCGAGGATAATTCTTATTCTCACAAAAAAAGACTAGCTCATCTTTTCTGCCTGCTATCTTCCTATACCACTAGGTGACAACACCTACCAACAAAATGCCTGTACTACATTAATCTCTCACATCTTACGTACTTTCAAACTGACTATATTTTTCATATCCTACTCCCTATTTCTCTAAAACAGGTAATAAACCACTCCCTCCCTACAAAAACAATCAACAACATTTAAAAAGTTTACTTCACTACATCTTCCTTACAGTATTAATCACTTTACCTACTTACCTTACTTTTGCAAGGCAGTTGCCGATACTTTTTCTGCTGTATTCGCTCCCCTTTTGCTCTATCCTGCTCCATTCGCCCTTTGGGCTCACTCTGCTCCTCTACCTACCCCCAATTCCCACCCACCCCCACAGCAACTACATTTATACATAGCTAGCCACTTCCCCACACACCCACCAACCAATTCATATCCCTCTTACCCCACAATTACTCAAACATACCACACCTACAAATCCAGCCAATTACCACCTCTGCTTAACAATGAAGACATACCTCTTGCAAATGTCACTACTATCGTTCTTAATATGTGCCTATCACACTACATCTTACAACTACCCAGAACAGGATAATTTCCCACAACCCCATAAAGCCACTGCCAATTTATCTCCCAACCTACCTCCTTACTCACTAACAATTAACCCAAGCTTATACTATACTACTGTTGTAAGCTATAGCCAGATAAGACTCTTCACCTCTTATCCCAAATCAACAGCAACTCAAAAATACTGTGCCATACTAAAAAAATTGGCAAAAGTAATCCATAATGTCCATCACCTACTCCTGGGTGCTGGAGATATCCACCCAAACCCAGGACCTAACAATACAAGTCCTCTCACTAATTCACATCACTTTCCCAAGACAACTCAACTTAACTCCAGGCCGTTAAACAGTCTACTCCTCCTAAACTTAAATATTAGTAGCATAAATAACAAAACACATGAACTACACACTCTAATCTCTCAATACTCCCTTGATATAGTCAGTATAACAGAAACATGGCTAAAACCATCTACGCAAGATACTGGGATCCTACCTACTATAGTATACTTAGGCAAGACAGACTAGGTAAAAAGGGTGGAGGCATTGCCCTGCTGTACAAAAACAGTTTATCCATATCTAAACTTGAGGCAACTACACCCCCTTTAGAAAAAGCTGAAATTCTCTTAGCAAAGCTTAAAATAAGTAACAGAAAAGCCATCAACCTAGTAACAGGATATATCCCACCAGGCAATAATATCCCTATCATGGAGACATTCCTTCAATGGTTACCTCAATCCATGCCTCAAGAGACAATTGTATTAGGTGACTTTAATATAGACTGGCTCACTTGCTCAGCTCAGCTACCCACTAACCATACCAATCTTAATACCTTCTCTCAAGTAATCAAACCGCCCACCAGAATAGTTAAAAACAATGAAAAAGAAAGCCTATTAGACTGGATCTTGCTAAAGAAAATACCCTGCTACTACTTAGCCAGAACCCTTCCAGACTCACTAAGTGACCATCAAACAACTTTCTTACTTAAATACAACTCCCATCACCCGCGAAGTCCTATACTTCAAACAATTAGAAACAAAAAACACTTTAACCCCACTCATTTCAGACAAGAACTAAAGCTATATAATTGGTCTGACCTTTATTACCTACCCTTAGATGAAGTTATTCAAAACTTCAACTCCACCTTCTTAGATATATTATACAGACACGCCCCTGCAAGAACTACTAGAGTAAAGTCAAAACAGTCCCATGGGCAACTAGGGAAACTAGGCAAAAAATAGCTGAACGAAATAGAGCCTGGACAACCTGGAGGTCCAATAAAAGCCCTAGTACACAGCAAGCCTATCAACAGATTAGGAATCTAACCAACAAACTAGTAATCCAAGACAAGAGAAACTACTTCATTACCCATCAAACCCAACACATGAATAACCCTAAGAAATTCTGGGCAGGTTTAAACAAGTTAATACACCCTGGTAAAAAAATCACCCCACCCCCAACATCAGGTTTAACAAAGGGCAATATAGCTGAATCATTCAATACATTCTTTACTGAAACTGTACAAACTCTAGCCCAACAATATTTCACTGTCACTACAACAGGTGTCCCCACCTCCAATGACTACATGCCCACTTTTAAACTGCTACTCACCCCAACCTCCTACATAAGAAAACTATTATCCCAGCTGAAACCCACAACACTAGGAATAGATTTCCTCTCCAATTAATTTCTAAAACTGGCAGCAGCAGAAATAGCTGTACCAGTTTCTATACTAATGAATAGATCAATTACTGAAGCTACAGTATCCCTGATCTGGAAAACTGCCTATATCATACCTATTCACAAAGGAGGCACGTCCTATGACAGATCTAACTACCGACCAATTGTTATACTATTTCCACTGTTTAAAATATTAGAAAAATGCATCCACCATCAACTTATGTCCCACCTTATAAATCAGGAACGCATATCTCCATCTCAACATGTTTTCCGCCCAGGTCATAGTACCACCACAGCTCTGTTAGCATTCACAGATACCGTAAACCATAACAGGAACAATAGTAAACTTACTTCTGCCCTTTTCTTAGACCTATCAAAAGCCTTTGATATGGTTAGCCATGACAAACTCATCTGCCACCTCAAAAACCTAGGATTAGACAACCAATCAGTCTCCTGGTTCAACAACTATCTTAAGGACAGGCAACAAGCAGTACAGTGAAACAATAACTTGTCTCCACTTCTACCAGTCACTCTTGGGGTACCTCAGGGATCAATACTGGGTCCCTTGCTATTCTCAATTTTCACAAACAATATCTACTCAGCGGCAAATAGCACTAGCCTTATCCAATACGCAGACAATTCCACTATAATATGCAGTGCCTCTACCCTGCAAGAACTACACAATAAAACCCAGGATAACTTCCACTCAGTTGAAAACTGGCTTACTGACAATGGCCTCATTCTTAACCCCAAAAAGACCATGATCCTGCTATTTCACCCCTCACAAAATACCACTCTTACCGACACTTTCTTTATTCACTCTAAAAATGGTACACTTATCAAACCCGAATCTCACACAAAGCTACTAGGCGTCACCATTGATAACAAGTTAAAATTTGATGTGCACATTAATCTAGCTATTAAAAAACACTCACAGAAAGCTAGGTAGTCTCTACAAACACAAATCCTACTTGACCCATACTGCTAGGACCACAATTGCTCGCACTCACTTGCTCACAACATTACTCTATGCATCCCCAAGCCTAACAAATCTATCCAAAAAAGAAACCAGCAAACTGGCAACCTACTATAATCAAATAGCCCAATTTGCTAATAACGCATCTTTTAGAACCCATCACAGTCATAACCTAAAACAATTGGACTGGCAAGAACTGCCAAATTTATTAATGTACAATTAACTTATCACTACTTATAAGCTCCTCTCCCACCCAAATAAAACACCAGCTTTAAGCAACCTAATTCAGCATTATTCCTGTCCTAGGCTACTCCGCTCCACAGATAAGTTACTATTAACAGTTACTAGATCACATAACCATGCCAGTGACTCCCTCTACTCTTCTTACATATCCAAAATTTGGAACTCCCTGCCTCCTACCATTACCCTGGAATCTTCTCTATCCACATTTAAGAAATCTATCAAAAGCCATCTCAGCAACAAATGGTTATGTCCCTGCTCCACACCTGACTAACTACAGTCCTGCTCCACTCCTGCTATTACTCTTTCTTCAAACAGAGTCTCCTGATATGACTGTTTAGTCTTATCAATACCATATTCAGATGCATAATGTGACTCTAAATAGGATATTTAATATACTTTATTGTTAGTACATGTATTGATCATTGTATATGTCTTTGTAAGAAATTAATAATTTGTGCTCATCTATATTATCTGGTTGAATATACTAGGAGCATGTAAAATATATTGTCTGTATGTCTTGCATATGTGTTTCTTTGGAGCTTTTCTCCCCAGGCCTCCACTGAAAATGGACATGTATCCAGTTGGACTATCCCAGTTAACAAATGTAAAATAAATAAATAAATAAAATAAAAGATAGAGTGGATAATATTAAGTTGAGAGAAAAGAAGTTGATTGGGGAACTCAAGACAGTTCAATGGTTTCAAGGTCAGGCAGTGATGGGATTTAGGTTGAGTGTTGGCAGTGAATCTTGCTATTTTGTGATATGTATTTTCCATTTTAATCAGTAGTGTTGCCAGTAGGTTAGTGAGGATTGGGGAGCCATAGAAGAGACAGGGTAGGAGATAAGCAAGAGAGAGAGTTACCATCTTGCCTCTGGTGTGAGATATCTTTTGTTACGGTATAGTAAACTGAGTTTTTGGTTAGTATTTTTGATACAGTAATTTATATGAAAATTGAAATTTAGTTTATCACCAATTATGACCCCTAGTAGTTTGGTATGGGATTCAACGCTGATGGTGCTGTTGTCTTGTTAAGTGATAGTGAAGGCTGAGGTGTTATGACAGAGTGATTTAGGCAGAAATAGAAGTAGTTTAGTTTTCTTAGCATTGAGTATTAGCTGGTTATTGGTTAGCCAGGTCTCAATATTTGTGAAAGTTTGCTGGGTTTTGGAAAGCAGGTCTGAGAAATAATCAGAGAAGGTGATGACTGTAGAATCATCTGCATATTGGGTAAGAGTTGAGTTGGGGCAGGATTTATAAAGATTGTTAATAAAAATGATGAATAGAAGAGGCCCTAAGATGGAGGCTTGGGGCACACCTGTTGTGACTGGCAGAGGAGGTGACAGTGTAAAAAGCCATCTAAAAGATTGTTGCATATTGGACAGGTAGCTGTTGAACCAAGAGATAGTGGATGGGGACAGATAAAGTTTTATTAGTTTAGAAATGAGCATAGAATGAGACACAGTACTGAATGCCTTGAATAATTCCAGGAATAAGCAACAGACTAGTTTCTTATCTTCTCTGGATTGCACAACTGAAGTGGTAAAAGTGATGAGAGTGGTGGAAGCACTATGGTTCAGTCAAAAAACATGCTGAGTGGGTGCTAAAAGGTTTTCTAATAATAGGTGGCATAGTAATTGTGCATGGATGCATTTTTCCATGATTTCTGAGAATGGAGAGAGAATAGCTATAGCCTAAAATTGGAAATTTCTGTAGATGTTTCTTCTTTATGGATGGGGATAGTATAGAACTTTTTCCAGATGGATGGAATAGTAGATTCAGACAGTGAATGATTTAAAGGTATAGATATGGGGTATATAATAGAACAGTCAGCTATTTTTAGGAAGTATGGTGGCAGGTTGTCAGCAGAAGGAGAGCATGGCTTAAGGTTCTGAAGATTTTTTTTGATATAGGCAGTTGATAGAGGTTGAAGAGAAAAAAAGTGTTTTCTTGGGGACCGGGGTGTTTTTCAGAGTGATGGCTAGATGAATCAGAAACAAGGGTGGAGTTAGAATGGGATCTGGAGCTACAAAGCAGTAATTTACTGATGGTGTTGATGAAAAAGGATTGAATTGAGTGGCTATTTCTGTGGGAGACAAGTTAGGATCAGGGTTGGGAGATGGTGGGATACCTGGATATAAGATGTGGTTTATTGATGTCCAGAAGTCCCTGGGGTTATTATTGTGATTAGAGGTGGATTGTGAGTAGACGTTTCTTTTATCAGATTCTATCTTTTTTTAATTTTGTTTCTAAGTTCTTTATATTTTTGTAAGTCTGAAGGAGATTTTGATTTAGTCCATTTTTCCATGCTAGATTTCTGACATGGATAGAGGAGCAAGTGTTGCTGGTAAGCCAAGGGGAGATTTGAGATTTAACTCTTGTTATTTGAAGAAGGGCTAGAGTGTTGAGAATATTTAAGAAAGTTGAACTGAAATGTAGGACAGCATCATTAAGAGACATTGAAAAGAGTGAAGACCAGTTAATGGAGGATTGGAAGCTATTCAAGCATTCTGGGTTGAAGCTGGTCAGTTTACAGAAAGTTTTATATTTTTGAATACTAGTAGTGTGGGAGGTGTATCTAAGTACTCAGATAGGCGCATGGTCACTAAGAGAGTCAGATAGTGATTCAGGTTTATGGTATTTATTGGGATGAGATACTAGTATCCAGTTGATAACTGAGTGTGAGTTTGAGAGTTTATTTAGGTGAGTCGGAGTTGAGATAACCTGTGTGAAGCCATAGAGGTTTATACTTTGACAAGGAGACTCTGTTTTAAAGGGATGCCAATTTATGTTGACATCCCCTAGGATGGTTGTTTCTGTTGTAATGTTCTCTAAGAACAAGGATTGCATTTGTTCAAGGAGGGAAATAATATCAACAGGAGGTATTTTATTTATTTTTTTTATTTTAACATTTGTTTACCAGGAAAATCCGACTTGGAACAAAGCCAATTTTCAGCAGAGGCCCTGGGAGAAATGCTCCAGATGTATGTCTTTGTACTGTGGGAGGAAACCAGAGCACCAATAGGAAACCCACATGAATGCAAGGAGAACATGCACACTCCACACAGAAGGCACCCCAGCCAAGAATCAAACAGGAGAACCTCTTGCTGTGAGGCAGCAATGCTACCGCTGCACCACTGTGCCATCCCAGTGTATGTATATAGTGGCAACAGTTAAGGTAAGGTGCTTGTTGAAAATTACATTTACTGACAGAATTTCAGCAGGAGCGAAGAGAGGTAGAGAGGTGTTAGAGGAGATTACTGTCAGATGGTCAGGGTAAAGGATAGCTACTCCTCCACCTTTTCTATTTATTCTATCCAGATGTAGTATGTTATAGCCAGGTGGGAGAATTTTGTTGAGTTATACAGTTTGAGTCAGGTCTCTGTCAGGATTATGAGATCTGGGGAGTGCAGTCTATCCATGCATGTAATTCTGCAGTTTTATTCAGAATGCTATGGATATTTAGAGCATAAAGCCTGAGGTGCTTATTAGTTAAGGTGGAGTTATAGTTTGGAGTGGGGTTGCAATGGGTATTGTTGGTGGATGAAGGGGGCCCAGGGTTAGGGTGAATGTCACCAGACTTTAATAGAGTAGTGACTGGCTGGGAGGAAATCTGGTGAAACAGAAGTAGGAGTGCTTTTTTTATTTTTTGTTTTGTATGAAATGTTGTCATGATGCAGAAACTTATTAGGTTGGGGCAGGAGAACTGGATGAGAGAGTAGAGAGGGAGATACAGGAAAGTAGTCTGAGTTGAACGCAGGTTGAAAGGTTAAAGTACAGGTAGAAGGTAGTTGTTGTGGGTTGAACCTATGTTTAATTAAAGTAAGATAGTACAATATGGAAACTAAGTATAGGAAGAATGCAGGGAGAGACATTGTTTGGTTGAAAGGTAATGGGGAGGAGGGTAGTGAAAAAAGTGTAGATGACTGTATTGCTGTAATGCGAAATAGGGAGAGTGACCCAGTGTAGGGTGGAGCAACTGGTTAACTATAAAGAAAATTATGTCAGGGGTGGGTGGAAATAGGGGTTTAGGGTGGAGCGAAGTGAGCCCGAGCATAGTGAGGGCAAATGAAGTGGACTGATCCAAAGAACTCAGTTCAAGCAGACAACACTGTTAATGGGAATGAGTCTGGAGAGACTCAAGATTACCTAAGTAAGGAGAGACTCAAGATTACCTTAGTAACCTAAGTACAAATAAAGATTTAAAGTCCTGCAAGGAAAATGCAGGGGTGGTGGGTGCAGGTCCTAGAGTGTGAGTCTCTGCTAGTATTGAACAAATTTACAGGAACACAATGATATTTAAGTGTAAACCTACACTGGGTGCTTGTAAGACACCAGAAAGCTGAAACTTTTAAAGTGTCCTGCTAAACTGTGAGGCAGCTTGCAGATAGGTCCGGTGAACAGGTATCAGCACACTGATGCAGTTTAACTCTATTGAAAGTAGCTGCTAGGAAGACTGCAAAAGAAAAAAGAGAAAATAAGCATATAAAGCTACAGTTGCTTAGCAAAGAGGGTCAGGATAAAGCAGATAAGGAAGGAGGAAACTGTTTTTTGGTCTTAAAAATAGTACAATGATTAGAGCAGTTGAGAGGTTTTGCCTTTTATGCCAATAATTGACCAACAATCCTTACATGAACATGTACTTAGCAGTAAAACAGTTATACTTAAACAGTATTAGACATAAATCTTGCAGCACAGTTGTTATACTTTCATAATCAAGGATCTTTTAACCACCAGATACAGTTATATGAAAATTATCTGACAGTTGCTTCACTTCCTTATTCAACTAATTAGCAGTGCTGCATGAGTTCATTACAGTGTATGTAACTATACACTAGAACTGTGTTTCCACATAGTAATGTTCTAAAGTTCTCTTGTTTCACAGTTTCCTACAGTAATACTCAGGTACGTATATCTCTAGACTTAATGCAAGCTCAAATGGAATAACATTAGAGTTCGGCCAGCATTCCACATGGTACTTATAAAAAATGATAAAGTTTACAAACATGAGAGCCTAAATTTTACAATAACAGCATCCAAAATACAGTCTGTAGCAGTCACTAGTGTTTTAACTTATAGTCTGTTTATTAGGAGACAAGACAATGTACTTACATTTAGAGGCATGCACACATCTAGGACACCACAGTAGTTAAATCTAGCGGGGAAGATTTCAGATTTAAAAGATGGCTCCGACCTATGCAAGTAGGGTAAAAAACTTCTGATCTGCTGTCAGTGGACAGGCAAATAAAGAGTGGCAGTGTGGGAGCCAAGGAAATGCTAAGGAGAGCCTATGAAAGAGGGTTTGAAGCTCACGAGCCAAGGAACTCAATTCAGAGCAGACAACACTGTTAATGGGTGTGAGTCCACTCTGCCTCCACACCTTCAATAATGGCAGTACTCCCACTACATCACAGCTGAAATTAAGCACATTTTGAAAGTTCTTGCAGCATGAGCATGACTCCCAAAATGAACAAGCACAATGCAAAACACGAGATTGATGCTCACTTATAAAATAGGCTGTAATTCTACCCTCACAGATTCCAGTGCAGCATAGATTTACAGAAACAAAAACCTGTATGGTGAAAACCTTAACTAAATAACAAATTGACTTTGGGATTTATAGCATACAAAGTACTCAGCAGAATGCCATCACAGTAATACAACGAAGACTGGCTGTAATGGAAAAAGGCAAGCTGCAGCAGCAAAAGCACATGAACTATGTACACTGGAACAACTGCTAAAAACATATTAGACTTTCCTTATTCGTATGCAGTACCAAATACAAAGACTGCAATAAGGTCAGAGCTTCCAGTCAGCACCTCTTGAATTTAATTTCACATTTTTAGCAGCTTAAATGGTTGGCACTCTATAGACAACATAATATAACTAAATAGTTTTATATCAATCCCTTTTTTTTTTAATTTCTCCATGTCTTTTGAGTTTCTAATACCATGGCAGGAATGGACACCATTCCTAAGTCAAAGTATGATTAAACTTCATGAAATTAGTATTGTTTCAATCTTTGATGTCAGCCAAAAGTGCTATTCGCAGCACCCGCAATGTGCCCAATAATGACTCCTCCTGTAATTTGTACAGAGTTACATGTATTGGCAACATATCTAAATACAATTGTAGATTCTTTTTTATAAGACCCATTGCTCCTACTACTATTGTAACTGTCTGGGTATCTTTCTTCCACATTGCTCTCCTTTCTGCTTGCAGATCCTGATATTTTATGACTTTGTGTCTCTCTGTACGGAAGACACTGTAGTCACTGGACATGGCAATTTCAGTGATCAATGCTACTTTTGTCTTCTCTTCATGGACCACTAGATATGGTTTTCTGGCATCTATCTTTTGAACTACTGGAAATGGGTGATCCCATGTGGTGTAAACTTCATCATTTTCTATGATGCTCTGTGGCTCAGGTTTCCAGTGTTTTTCAGCCACTTCAGTACCATAATGTTTGCACTATCCCCAGTGCAACAGTCTTGCCACATTATTATGCCTTTCAATATACACTCCTTCTGCCATTAGTATGTCACAACCAGCAACGAAATGTGCAACTGTCCCAAATTTTGTGTTACAAATTTAGATTTGTCTGTTTCTCTCACATGTTCAATGGACTTTGTAAACCAGCATGCACGTAGCCACCTGTCTTGTGCCGCTAATATTAACCTTTCATCTCTTGGTTTGAATTTGCCTCTCCTTAACCATTCTTGCATTCATTCCTGATCATCCTGAGGTTTTTCCACAAGTTTTCTATACTCACAACTATATTTATGAATTTTCCAGATTTCTTGCCTTCCCATTTGGTCCTTCGCCTTATATTCTTTCTTTTGTTTTTTGGCACATTCACTTGCTGCCTGATTTTTGTTTACTTCTGGTTTGATTTCCATTCTTGCTTGATGCCAATATGCTTCTGCTAGATTAAACAGAGAAGTCATCTTAGATTTTTTCTCCTCATGTTTCAAAACTTTCATTACATTTGGGTCCTGTGAGGTCAGCAGATATGTGTGGAGTCCCACGATTGCATATCTATACATGTAATCAATTTCAAGGAGGCCCATCCTTCCTTCATAATGGGGAATATATAATCTTGGTATGCACTGATTTTTATAAATCATTTAGTGAGCATGAAGCATCCTTCTCATTTTCCTATCTAATCTACCCAACATGTTTTGGGGCCAGTCAGTCACTCCAAAACTGTAAGTTAGGACAGGAAGAGCAAATTATTTTAAAACTTGGATTTTGTTCCAAATTATTTTATAACTTGGATTTTGTTCCTAGATGTCAACGGTATGTTCAGGATTAATTTAAGTCTTCTAAAGTATTCCTTACTAAATTTTATTCATATTTCTTCATGTTTTGTTGTTGATCCTTCATCAATCTCCAAATATTTATACACTCCATCTTGCTCACATTCTTGTCCCAAACTGATGTTTTCCTAGTGCTGCAATTTTCCTGCTTTAAAGGTTGCTTTTGAAAATTTATCAAGACCAAATTACATTCTTATATCATCTGAAAAAGTTTTGACAACTTGCAGTTGTACTTTCAGTTCTTCATTTGATGAGCTATACAGTTTTAAATTATTGACAAAGAGAAGATGAGAAGTCTTTATACTTTGTTGCTTTTAACGAGCCAGATTATAGCCATGGCCTAAGCTCTTAAATAGACAGCTTAATGGTTTAAGGGCAGGACAGAATAGCAGCAGTGATGCAGAGTCACCCTGGAATATCCCCCTTTGACTTTTTATCCCTGGGATAATAATTGGTCCTTTATCATGGCTTAATTGCAAAGTGGTCTGCTACTGTTTCATGGTCACTGTAATATAATCAATCAGTGTAGGGTTTATAAATTTTTAAGCACTCTTTTATCCATGAATGTGGGATATTATCAAATACTTTTTTTGTAGTCTGTCCATGCCATACTTAGATTATTTCCCTTTTTACAGTTCTCCACTATGACTTTATTTAATAACATATGAGCCTTTGGTCCATATGACTTTCTTTTATTACCCTTTTGTTCTACTGCCATAATTGAGTTTTCTTCTAAATGACTATAAACTCTGCCAGCATCAGTTCCCATGTACAGTTTATACTTCATAAGAAGGCAAGTTATAGGTCTATAGTTTTTAGGGTAGCTTGCAGATTCACCTTTGAGTAGGAGCACTGTTTTTCCTATTGTTAGCCAGCTCGGTGTCTGTTTGGAGTACACATGTATATAGTTCTTACTCATGGCTAAATCTTCATGCAAATATGTTATTACTTTTAACCAAAAATGATGTACTGCATCTGGGCCTAGGGTTTTCCAATCAGAAGGTTTTCTTAACTTTGTTTCAATCTGTCTAGCTGTTACTTCATCCCATTTCATATCCTGTACCATATGGTCATCTATATAGGACTGTACTTGTATCTTAATATAAGGTTAGAAATCATATCCTAGGCACCAACTTTACCCCACCTTTTATTCAGAGGTCAAATAGACCTGCTTCCTATCACACAATCCCTACCATTATGGGAAATAACAAAGAACAAACAAAAAGGGGCTGCAACTGCCATTCAAAGGGAAAAAGCAAGATTTAATAAGCAAAGTTTGAGCATAACAAACTCTTCTTCAGTGCATAAAAGTAAAAACAATTCAAACTTCCATATATACATATATATATATATATATAAAATATATATATATATATATATATATATATATATATATATATATATATATATATATTTATATATATATATATATATTTTATATATACATATATATATATATATATATATATATATATATATATTATACACACACACACACAAAATGTCAGCTATAATTAATTATATAATTATATAATTAAGCCAATTAAAAATTGAGTTTCATTTAAAGTCATATTACCGAGAATGTTCTTCTTATTAAAAAAAACATTTGCTTCATTTTTAAAACTGGTTTCACACATTTCATAGCAGTAGGATCAGGTTCATAGTCTGCCCTAAAGAAATGCATCCACTTATACTCAGTCAATTCAGTTAATCCAACTAAATCACCCCCATGTTCATTCTTTTGTTTGCAAAACCCATTCAGTGCAATTGGTTTATATAATGCATTAGTTTCTATCCCTCTTATCTCAGACAAATGAGAACATATTCTTTCTTTTAGCTGACAGTCTTACCTATATAAAAAATGTACATTTTTCACAATTAGCAAGATATACTAGATTTTCTGTAGTACATGTCAATGAAGTCTTAAATATGAGCTTTTCCTCACTAATGGGATGTACAAAGCTAATCTCATGATTTATATAGGTACAATAATGACAATTATAAAATAGTTTAGTACCATGTTTTACACCTAATCGAGAGTATGACAAAGAACCATCATATGCTTTTTTTCGATCCATTTTGCATAGTACTTTTTCCAAAATAATCTGATTACATTTTAATATCTGGTTACCTGGGGGTTAATAGCACAAATTACCTCCAATTTATGAAGGCAGACTGTTTTGCATAAGATTTTGTAAATATATCTGTTTATTGAAATGTGTTTACCAGCGAGACCTAATGAGCAGTGTTCTTTTTTAATGGGGGCACACGGTGAAATGCTCCATTGTACAGGCATCATAGACATCATTTGCATTTTCATCATGTGCAGTCAGTTTCACTCATTAGCAAAAGTTCCATTATTCAGACGTCCTTGACATCAGCTACACCATTTAAAAATAACAGATACATGGGTCATATATGATTTTTTTTAAGATAAAGATTTAGAGCAGCCCAAAGAACAGAAGAAGGGGAGGAGGCAAGAGGAAGATAAAGGCAATGCGCTGTCAGAGGAGATTATAGTTGTAATAACAGCGCATTAAGTATTATGCAGCACAGAGTTATGACACATTCATATAGCTATATTAGTACTAGTTTAAACAGGGGTGGTGCAGGTGCAGAGCCATTTATCTTTTTGGTGTTACAGCAGTTGGTATTTAAAGTCTTTCAGATTACAGACTGTTCTTAAGTAGATTGCTATGGTATTCATAGATTCATAGATTAGTACTAGGCTAAATGCCCTTGTAGGCCATTTTAAGCCTAGCCAATTACCCCATGTGAGAATCAAACCTTGCACCTTATGTCTGTAGGTTAAACACCTTAACCATTATGCCAACCCCCCCCCCCCCATTCCAGCTATTAGCAATGTAGTGAGAATACAGAGTATCATTGCATTGGTGTTGGGTTTATTTATGGAGAGTAATGATTTGTCAGTGGAATGTAAATGTCTCTTACTAGTGTAAAGCTAAATGTGGAGAGAACAGATGGGAATATCTTAGGGCTGTGCAGTAGTCTAAAGGGTGTAATTAATTGACAATACAATAGAGGATTATTTTGTTTGAGCCAGTTTAGTTATTTTAGAGAGAGAAAGAGTGATGTTATCTGTATTGTTGGTTTATTGTGACTTTGGCTACTGTATTGTAGCACTTTTCTAGTTCGGCTGATAAAGAGGAGTTGAGATTGGTTAGGATAGCACAGGCATATAATAGGGTGGGGAGTAGTAAAAAAGTGACTATGTCTTGTCTGGCAGAGTCAGTAAGGTAGTTTCATGCTATAGAGGAAGCCTAGCTTTTGGTGTGTCTTCTTTTTGGTTTACTGAAGGTGGAGATCAAATTTCAGTCAATTATCTATAATCACACCTAGTAGTTTGGTGTGGGATATCAGTTCTACATTGATCTTGTTGGATGGCAGTATATTAAAGGTAGTTTTATGCAAGGAGAGAGAGTTGGGGGTGAACTGTAGTAGTTACATTAGTTTTGGATTCAGGAGGAGTTCTGAGCTGTTTAGCCAAGCTTTTATGGAGGAGAAAGATTTCTGAGTGACTATCTGGAGCATGAATAGTGTCCTAGCAGCCCATATGACAGTGTAGTCATTGGTGTATTGTACTACTGTGGCCTCTTCGACTACTGAGTTTAGATTGCTAATTAATAAGTCAAACAATAGTGATACTAGGATGCAGCCTTGTGGGATTATGATGGATATAGGAAGTAAAAAGGAGAAATCATCTTGCCATTTCATTGTTTGGGATCTTCAATCAGTTGTGTTTAAGAATAAATTTTAAGATCTACACACAGTTTATTGATTTGTATGCCTTTACTGCTACTATGTCTTGTATATCTATAAAGTGGTTTTCTGTTGGGCTCCATCCATCCATTCATGCATCCATCCATGCGAATGTCATGTCAAAGGCTTAATGTCTTTATATAAATTTCTTAAAATGTTGTTGATCTTGGCACATTATTTATGTTTAATTAGTCTGAAAAGCTTATTTATTTCAGTTTTTAATGTTACAGTTCAATCTCATTTCCATTTCCTATATTTTTTATTTTTCAACTTAATTATCTTGTTCATATGTAACTATATCCTTACGATCTTATGCACCTCGATCCTTACATTAAATATATTTTAAATGCTTTTGCATTCAAATAATTTCCCCTTCAAAGCTTAAAACATTACTTCTGCTATCTTTCTACCGAAAGCATTACTCCACTTGTTGTACTTCTATATAATCTGCCATTATTCTTCTGTGTATCGGTTTGGATTTCAGTTTGGCAGAATTATCTAGCAGCAGTTTTACCCTTATAACTCCATCATTATTGCACATCAAATGTGTTAAAGCTAGTCAGGAAGTAACTACCACCAGGAAAACAAACAAAACACAGTATGTTCTGTTCCCTGACAGGTCTGCTGGCAATCTGCAAACATTTTTGTTCCTTTACATAAATTAATTTCCTTATTAATCTTATGAAATCAATATCATTCCAGTTTATCTCTGATAAATTAAAGTCCCTAGTTATTATCATTTTTGTTCTTGTGTTTCATGCAGAAAATGTATGAATTCCTCTAGATTATCAGCACTTGACTTTGCTGATCTATACACTCCAACAACTGTCCCCTCTTCTAGAGTCATGTTTATTGTTACAGTTACACGGTCTACAGCATTGATGCCATCACCAAACATGTAGTAATCATAGCAATCTTTAATCCTCATCAGAGCACCTCTACCTCACTTTTTATTAGAATATTTCTTAAAAACATTTCTAACCTGACAGAACTTGTTTCCAGTCATTTGTCATTTAGCCATGTTTCACAAGCAAGAGTGATATGAATCGTATGAAAGCAGCAAATCTTCAAAAAAGAAAACAAACTTTAATACTTTAATAGTTCCTTGAATTAACAACCAGCACAGATACAATAAATTGTTGTTGTCTCTGAACTTTTAATTTTCTGACCTGGCAAAATTCCTAATTTGTATTAGTCATATTTTGTAATATATCAGCTGCAAAAAATATCTTCTGTTATTGTGATAAGTAGACTCTATCTTGTCTAAGGTCGTGTAGGCTTGGATGTTCTGTACATTCCCACTTTTTTTTTTAAAATGGGACATTTCTTAATGTAAGCATTGACCTAAAAATATTTTCTTTCAGTCTGACGTGGCCCTCCTTTCCATATGTAATCTATGAAAAATGTTGCCTATTACGCATATAAGCTATATTATCTAAGATGGCTGTAATTTCCTTACTAACAGTTAGCGGGTCCTTAAATGTGAAATAAGTTCATCCAATTTCACTTAAAACAGCTTCATACTTCTTTACATTTATGTATCTTAAGGCCCTAGTCTCATCCTGTGCGTCTGCTCCTGGCAGGCTAACATTATTCAATGTTTATTAACCTCTCTGCAAATGTAGGTTATTAGTTTTGTTGAAAATTGAATCATAAGGTAATAAAAATAACAGTAAATTCCAACAAGACAAACAAGCCCTACTGAGTGCTTTCACTAACATAACTGGACTTCTTCAGAATAAATGAATGACATCAAATATGGCTTTAAATAATGAAAAAAACTATCCAATCAAAACCAACTATTAAGGTCACATGATTTTCAAGAACTAAAATCCCCCACAAAAAACATATACTTAGTCCCTCTACTAACAAGAAAAATATGTACAAAAATATGATAAAAATAAAAACTAAAATCAATTAGTTCACAGGCTCATATATTTATAAGTAACTGCTAGACTAACTGCCTTGCAGACCATTTTAAACCTAGCCAGTTTCCCTTTTGGTACTCAAATTAGCCTATCCCATGTGGTTAGAGATTTGTCTTACCCATCCCATGATTGGCAGTTATATATTATCCCCTAATGAGACTACCTGGGATCATACCAAAGATAGCTTGAGGGGACGCATGCATAGGATAAAGCATTTGGCTGCCTCTATCCATTAGTTGTACACAAGGAAGTCATGAGGTAAATTTTCTGTTTCCCATCCAAGTTCTGCTTGAATATGGAGAGGGATGAGCTTTGTTTTACATGGATGGTGAGATTGTTCCAGAGCAGCAGCATCCTCTGGGAGATATTCCTGTCCCTCCAAACCATTTTGTTGATGTTGCAGAAGAGGTTTAGTTCCCTAGACTGAGTACTTTTTATGCCATTTGACTTTCTGATGTGCAGTAAATCCATCAGTATTGGGTCACAGGATAACTTGTATGCCAGACATAGGTCACCTTGTAGCAGCCTGTAGGAAACCTACTATAGTAACAGGGCTTTGAGTCATTACATGTAGGACATATTGTTTACGCCTTATATCCTTTTAGTCTTTATCTCAAAATACAATTGATGGACATGTAGTTGTTTAATCCAGGTGGGCAGTCAGCTTTGTTTAATTTGGCAATGAAACTATCTATATAATAATTCATTAAGCCAATTGCCACTCCTATAATTCTTTTAAACCTTCTCCAGGACAAAGAACATGAACTTATTGAAATTCTTACAAACATTCTTATGTTTGACTAAGGCATTATTTAAATAAATTCGTCTTATAGAATATTCATATTGCTAAATCGTTAATTTTAACTCATTTTTAGTTTAACTTATGTGAAATCCAGGACAGTTGGTGCAGATGGCCAAGTATTGTTTATGGAAGCAAGAAGAGTTATATGCTATTCACATTTTATGCTAACTAGATGTCCAGACTTTTGACTTGATGTATCTACTTTTCCGGAGCTTTTGTTCTTATTTTTAATGTCTGCAAGTTCATTAGTATGTCTTCCTGCCTGCTGAGTGCACAGTCCAATAGCTAGAAGTATCAACCCTTTCTTCCAGTTTAGTTTTAAAACCTGCAACATCTGGCTTTAGAGGACCCTCAGAAGAGATCTTTCTGTACATTTTGTTTATTTTCCCACACCTACATACACTCTTTGCCTCATTTACTTAACTAGGCCAAACACCTAAGCACAGGACAAGATGAGAAGTCAGCATGCTAGTTTCCTCTATGCCTGCCTCTTAGGACAGTGCTCTAACTGCGTGATGATCACAGACAATGCACTTGTTCTCAGTACTAGTAATTTCATCTGTGTGAGGTGTAAATACTTCATTTGTGGCCTTACCCTAACTTAAAAAGTTGTTCCGTGATCTTTATATAGATCCATCAAAATCCTTCACTAATCACACCAAAATATCATATGCTGTGGCTTTAAAAAATACTTCCAAAAAATGTAGGAAATAAGAAAATTCGGACTTAGCAAAAGTCATGCCATTCATCCATTTCTCACATACCTACTACAAGAAAGACACCCTGTGCAAGAACACTCCAAACCTACCACTCTGAACCACAGGAAAAGAAGTGTTTTGAGGATACGTGGCTCTATTTTCAGACACTATCATCACTGACAAGGGTGGACAGGGTTGCTATTAGCTGTTTTTCAGGCATCAAGATTTATGATATTACAAGGGTCTTAAGGACCCTAACTCCTGACAAATTTGATTATGACATGGTAGTGGTCATGCAGGATGAATGACTATTTATTTCTTTATTGACATTCGATTACAGGGGAAAGTCCAACTGGGTAGAAGCCCATTTTCAGTGGAGGCACAGGGAAAAAAGCTCCAAATTGTTACAAAAAATTTTAAGAATAATTTTACATTCTTCAAAAATAAAACAAACATTGCCAGTTTAAATAATTATAACAAATTAGTAAAAAAGCATTGGTTAAGAATCGATACAAGGTATATGACAATCATTTAAAATTTAGAGAAATTTTAGACAGCTTGTAGAGAAATTAAAGGTGCATTAGTGTAATACAAATGGGAACTGCAATATGAAGCAAGGGAAAAACAGGCTTATGCTATATTTAGACTGAAAGTCAGAGAACAGAATAAGACAGTAGTAAGGAGGTAAGTGAAAAAGGGAGAGTAAGGAGCTATAAGGAATGAAAAAGGTTCTGGTTCACATTTAGCCATATAGGTTATCCTGGTTTAGAGCAAAAACAGAGCTAGACTTGGCTAGGAAGTCTTTCAGAGGGGTTTTGAAAGATGGGAGGGTGGGTATAGACCTGAGAGGATACAGATAAGGAGTTCCAGGCCTTAGCAACCTTGTATGAGTATAAACAGTGCCCAGCAGATTTGCTAGGTTTATAGACAGACAGGAGTTTCTGGTCACTGGATCACAATGACCAACTGGGAACATAGTTGTGTAGAATGTTTTTTAGTGCTGGACAGGCAGATGGAGACTGGATAATTTTATACACGGTGATAAGCTGTGTATATGTTAGTTGATGTGGCAGTTGTAACCAATTTAAGCTTTTCAGTGCTTTACAGTGATGTGTTCTGAAAGAGGTATGTGTTGCAAATTTATCAACTTTGTTATAACATTGTTCAAGTTTTAATTTTTGTTAAGCCTGGAGGTTAATAAGGATGGGAGCACCATAAAGAATGGTGGGCAGGAGATAAGTAGTGACAAGTGCAATTTTAGTTGCATCAGTGAGATAACTTTTGGCTCTGTAAAGCATCCATAGTTTTTGATAAGTTTTTGTTATGCAATTTTGTATATGCAGATCAAATGTAAGATTATCAACCACTATCACCCTTAATAGTTTGCTATGAGAAGTGACTTCAGTGGTTGAATTATCAATACAGGAGGGTGGCCTAATGGTTAATGTGTTTGCCTTACAAACACAAGATGCAGGGTTTGAGTCTCCCAAAGGATAATTGGCTAAGCTTAAAATGGCTCGGAAGGGCAGTTAGCTTAGTACTAATCTATGAACCTAAGAGAGAGGACTTTAAATTTAGTTTTTTCATGAGAGAAGGATTTAGGAAAAAGTTGTAGTTTTTTGGGGTTAAGCATAAGTTGTGAGTTGCAAAGCCATGTTTCAGTGGCTGCTAAAGCTTCCTGAGTAATTTTTGAGGTGTGCCATGTTGTCAGATGTGCAAATGACAGTGGAATCTGTGTGTTGTATTAAGGTGACCTGTTGTGTGGAAGTATAGAGAGTGTTGATGAAAATGTTAAAGAGGGACCAAGAACAGAGCCTTGTGGTACACCAGTGGTGAGAGGAAGTTAAGGAGAGAGCATAGAGTGCCACTATACTGACTGATACCTACTGGACAGGTAACTTTTGAACCACAAAAGGGTGGTCTGAGAGAGACCTAGTGAGGACATTTGAAGAAGAAGTTTGCTGTAACAAACTGTGTCAAAGGATTTAGACAAGTCTAGAAATAAGGAAGAAACTAGGTTGCCATTATCTCTAGCTTTATTGATAGTATCTATATAAGTTAGAAGGGAAGTGCTAGTGCTAATGGAAGGATGGAAGCCATGTTCTATAGGGGATAGGAGTTCATTCTGCAGGAGATGTCTAGCAATCATTTCTGAATACATTTTTCAAGTATTTTGATGAGGAAAATAAGATTGCTATAGGTTTAAACCTATTCATGTCTGTTGAATTTCCTCCTTTATGCAAAGGGATAATGTGTGACTTTTTCCAGATGGAAGGAATGTGGGATTCCTGGATTGACCTAACAGGATAAGCAATACTATTAGCTACTAATTTTAAGTGCTCACTTGAAAGGTCGTCGCCTGAAGAAGAGCATGGTTTAACTTTAAGAGTAGTTTTATATAGGATGTGGGCACAGGTTTGAGGGTGGAAGTGGATGTGATGATATGTGGCTGTTACACAGGGCTGGGATTAGATGTTGAGGAATCCTTGGTTAGAGATACTATACTATTTATAAAATAAGAATTGAACTGTTTTGCAGTTTTGAGTGGTAAGTTATTGGGAGGGGTTGAATTTTTGGCCAGGATGTAAGATTTCTTTAATGGATGCCCAAAATGTTTTATGGTTGTATTCAGTATTATTTTGAAAGTTATTATTGTATTGTTGTTTCTTTTCAATTATTTATTTTCAGCATGATTGCAAAGCATTTTGAAGTTTTGAAGATACTGAGGTGCTTTATATTTTTCCATTCTTTCCATGATTTTTCTCTATCTTTCATTAGCATTGTTCTCTTTTTGGACAGCCAAATAGTATTATTTGTTTTCAGTCTCTTCCTTCTAGGAGGTGTAAGGCTATTTAGGATATTCAGAAAAGTTGTATTGAATTCAATTACAGCATCTTCTAAGGGGAGGATTTTAAGGAAGTTCCAGTTAATAGATGGTAGTGTAGTAATGAACACTTCTGGATTAAACTTGGAAAGGTAATGTGTTGTTTTATAAATATGCTGTTTAACTGGATGTGCGAGATGTTTAGTCATATAGACTGGGAAATGATCACTGAAAGAGTCTGACATTGTACCTGTGGTGAAGTATTTGTTAGGGTCTGATACCAAGATCCAGTCTAATAGAGAATTTGATGTCTTACTATACTGTGTGGGGCTGTTAATTAGGTGTGTGAAACCATATAAGTTCATGCTAGATGTAGGGGAATTAGAATTTATGTCCAACCAATTGACATTCACATTACCTAGTAATATTTTTTTTGTGGACATGTTAAGAATATCCAATGTATGATATCTTCCAGTATAGCTATTTTGTTAACAGGAGGGATATAAAGGACAGCAATGCATATTGTTTATTTTTAGGAAAGCAATAAGAAGCTCTACTGAACTGAATTTTAATGTTGAATTGCTGTAATGGAAAATGTGGTAGGTATTATGAAATATTAAAGCAATACCACCACATTTTCTCTTTATACAGTCATTACAGATGATTTTCTATCTAGGAGGTATAACTTCAGAGTAATTTATGTTGGGTTTAATGCAAGTTTCAGTTACATTAAGAGCATCATGCTTAGGTTGGTAAATCAAGGCATGTAGTTCAGCAGTTTTATTTGTTATACTTTTAACATTTATTGCAGCAAAAGTAAATCACTAGAGTTGGTTATTGGCTGTTGGGTTACAGAAATATGAGAAACAGAATTATCTTTGTGTTTATTGTGATAAGGAGGGCCAGAATTCGGATTAGGGTAAATATCTCCTCCTAGAAGAATTTTAGTATGTAAGGGAATAATGCATACTTCCTTTTTGGTGAGGATTCATGCACTTAATTTTGGTTTGATTTGGTTTGGTTTGAGTGGAAGTGTAATTAATTAGCCTATATCTGGATAAAGGTGAGGTGCAATATTAAATAGTTTTGCTCCAATGTGGGGAGAGTATAAAGAAGAAGTATGGATAGGTGATTGGGACTGAGTTGGAGAGCTTTTACACTGTATTATTGAGCCATGGTAAGATGACAGATGGCACAGTAGGAGGAGATGTATAGAGGATAATTGAAGAGTAGCATATTTAAGTACAGGAATCTGTATTTTTATAGATGACAGGCATTGAGGAAGTAGCAATGAAGAAGAAAATAAGAAGTTACAGGACAGTAGGAGATTCAGTGATAGTGGATTATAAAAGGTGAAAGAGGATAGGTAAGGAGAGGAGTATTTTCTATAAAAGAAGATAGGTAGGCTGTCCTAGTATCTTCTTTGAAATATAAGGAATAGATGGTGTATTATGGGCTACAATATAATGATGTAGTCAAACTAAGAAAAATGAGTGTTGAGTTGGGAAAAGAAAAAACACAATTTGGAATAAATAGGCACTATTATGGATGGTGTGATTATAAATGAATATAGTGCAAAGCAGTATGGGAGGGAGAAAGATAGTTGAGATTGGGGCTAAAAATTAAAAAGAGAAAAGGAAGTAGAAAACAAGAAACAGAAGATGTATAGACATAGTAAGGTCATTTGGAGAGGACTTTGGAATAAGATTCACAAGTGAAATGTGCTTATAGAAAATATAACATTAGAGTAAGAGAGATTGGGTGGGAATTTGGGGTAGGGTGGGGAGCAGAATGGGCTTTCCATGCTCAGGTCAATTTATAAGTCAGTTTAGAACTAAGAGCAATCACTTTATAGCCAAAACAAAGCAATTAACAAAAAAGTAAGAAAAACAGGTTTTCTTTCATTTCCTGAGATGAAATCCCTGGCATACGCAGTATAGTCTATTGATCAAGAAAAATGAGACAGTGGCCAGTTTATTAAGGGGTCCTACTATTTCACAGGGCTTTTCAATCACAGAACAGGCATGTATTTAACTGAGAAAAGTTAATATGCAGCAAGGTTCTGCATGATAAATATGCTTTCATGAAACAATGAAAAAGTCTCAGTAAACCTGTAAGTGTAGGCCTTTGTGATAGAGCTCCTGCAATACTGAGGTCACATATAGTGACCACAGGCTATAAAACAATAAAACAGTCTAAATAAACTTGTAGGTATAGTGCTTTGTAAAAGAGCTGCTGCAATATCAAGGTCAGATGTAGTGATTGCAGACTATGAAACAATGACAAACATCTTAGTAAACTTGTAAGTGTAGGACTTTGTGACAGAGCACCTGCAATACTGAGGTCACATATAGTGACCACAGGCTATGAAACAATAAAAATGTCTAAATAAACTTGTAGGTGTAGGGCTTTGTGACAGAGCTCTTGCAATTTTTAGGTCAGATGTAGTGATTGCAGGCTATGAAACAATGACAAAAGTATCAATAAACTTATAGGTGTAGGGTTTTTTGACAGAGCTCCTGCAACAGCAAGGTCAGATGTAGTGATTGCAGGCTCAGAAACAATGATAAATGTCTCAGCAAAGCTGTAGGTGTAGGATTTGTGACTGAGCTTCTGCAATTTCGAGGTCAGGTATAGTGACTGAATGCTATGAAACAATGACAAAAGCCTCAGTAAACCTGTAGGTGTAGGGCTTTATGACAGAGCTCCTGCAATAACAAGGTCAGATAGAATGACCACAGGCTATAAAACAATCACAAAATTCTGAGTAAACGTCTCAGTGTAGGGCTTTGTGACAGAGCTCCTGCAATATCAAGGTCAGATGTAGTGATTGCAGGCTATAAAATAATGACAAAAGTCTCAGTAAACTTGTAGGTGCAGGGCTTTGTGACAGAGCTCCTGCAATATCAAGGTCAGATGCTGTGATCGCAAGCAATGAAACAATGAGAAATATCTCAGTAAACTTGTAGGTGCAGGGCTTTATGACAGAGCTCCTGCAATATTGAGGTCAGATGTAGTGACCGTAGAATCTGCTCTATGAAGGAAGACAGTGAATGAGTGAACTGAATGACCAAAGACATAAAACCCTGAAGGACATGCAGAGAGGCATGTCAGAACTTTGCATCCATACAACAAATGCAGGTAAAAGATACATCCTGAGTATAATCTTTCCTTTACTCTGAATGATGCCAAGATATAAAGAAAAGGTAATTAGTTTCAACAATTGTTCACATAGCTAGTGTCATTCTAGGGTAATCCAGTATGTATCAGTATGGGACAACATACTCAACAGTCTAACTTGCTTTGATAAGGATGGCCTGTTCCTTTTGTTCAAAGGCTTCTACACATTGGCTAAAAAACCTTTGCTACCCTCCAAGTGTCTATTTTAGGCAGAGTTGACAGACATTTCAGTACACAAAAATATCAGTCCTGAAAACAGTGTCTACATCATAATTTAAAAATTTCATAATGTTAAATTTCATAACATTGAGACCAAAACATCTAAATCCCAAAACACTGAAAACTCAAAACACTGAAAACTCATAACAGTGAAAGTGTCCTTCATAATATTGAAAACTCCAATGTATATGTAAATAACATGCTCTCCACCTACACCAACACCTAACAAACACACTTTCTACTATGTTTCTGCAGGGGGGCAAGCCCCCCCTGCACCCTCCATGTGGGGGTTCTTCCCGCCCCACATCCCCCGTGAATTAAATATACCAACTCCAAGATCGCACTACAGTGGAAAAAAGTTAATTTCCTCACCTCACTGTATCACAATCATCATACACTGAGGTTAGGAAATTAACTTTTTCTACTGTAGTATAATCCTGGAGTTGGTATATTTAATTCAGTTAGGAATATAGTGAAGTATAGCTTAGATCTTTTCTTTGATGATCTTTATTTATTTGGGACTGGTCTGCAATGTTGTTTTAAACAGTTTCTGTGATTTTGAACTCTGACGTAACTGTGATTGTTTACTGAGCATTTTCTTGTTCTTTTATTATTTATTATTAAATATATTTAAACTGTGGCTGGTCTGTCTAGAGATATTTAAGTTCTTAAAGTACTTGCATATCTATTTGATGACACTGTGCAGGCCACTCCTAATAGCCTTACTCTTGGTCAAACTACCATTTGGATTAATAGTAACATTACACAGTAAGATTGGACACCCTTTGCTAAGGGCCTTAAACTAGCTGGTAAGTACTGACTGGTGGCAATGAAAACTATCTTATAGTCTGGGCAGAAGGGGGCATAGCTTGTAAATCAGTGCCAGCCTTTTTCAGGTGTGTGTGTATAAATCAAACCTCAAATTATGTGTGTGCCAGCTGCTTGGGCAGGGGCACCAAGCACTGGTTGGACAGAGAGAGTGCTGGAGGTCTTGGCTTAGCCATTCAACTGAGATCTCAACTCTATAGCTGTGCCAGTGGGGAGTCTTAGTGGGGATCTGGAGAAAGAGGGAGAAACCAGCCCTAGAGTGACTGTGATCTCTGTGTGCTCTTAAGGGAAATTGTACTTTACTGTGTGTGTACTTGTTATCCTCCCAATGTGTACGTCCCCAAACATGGTGGAGGAACATGTTACCCAGTGACTCTGACACCTCTGGAATAAACATCCCCTGCATGCTAAGCAGTGCAATTCACTATCTTTTTAAGCATAAACCAGATGACTGTCTGGGTGTTCACAAATCTACTCTAGGATTAACTAGTATGGCCCTCCAGGAGAAAAGAAATGCATCATGAGGGAGAGTACTGGCAAGGCCTGAATGGTCATAACACTCAGTATCATTGGAATATCTATGAGTCTATGAATCAGTGGTGACTGTTTTACCATATTTGTCAGGTGAACATAATGTCTCCATAGGGACCCACAATCTGACTGCATTGAACTATAGATCACCATAAATAGGATTAATCACCATAATTGTCAAGGAAGATATTACCTCCTGAAAAATCCATAGGGACCTACAGTCTGAAATTATTAAATTATAGATCACCTTAAATAGGATTAATTTTCAATTAACAGCTTATTACAGAATAATTTTCTGTCCCCTGATGACCCTTTAAGATTCTTCACTGTTCTAACTGATCTCCCTGTTATCAAAAACTCTATTATTTTGGGTGATTTTAACTATCCTTTAATAAGCAGGGACCCCAATACTTCCAATGTAAGATATGCTCAAATATTTCTAGACTTTATAAACAAAAACTCCCTTGAGCCACTGGCAAACAAATCTACAAGATACAACATTCATGACCTGTTCTTACAAATATGGCAGTCTCTTGCACTATTATGGTATCTCCCTTCCCAGTGATTTCTGATTAGTCATTTATCCTCTAAACTCTCAAAGCCCTTCCAGCAAATTTCCAGTGAATTTAAGGACTACAAATGCACCAGCCTCAATCTACTCTATGTTGAAATATCAAAATTCACCTATTATTGCACCACCCCTGACCTTGGAAAGTAACACGTTTCACTAAGGAATTTTACACCCATTTATTAAATGGCACAGAGGTAGTAGTCCATTCCAGAACAAAGTATTAAGGGAAATTAAACAATAAACCACATGGGTGATCCACCATCATAAATAAACTCTATAACAACAACAAAAAAAACTTCATACATTATATAGCATATCCAAAGTCACTCTTCTCAACCAAAATATCAAAAGCATTACACACACACACACACACACACACACACACACACACACACACACACACACACACACACACAAAAACTGAAAACACTCTCAGGTCCACTAAAGGAACCCATGGCTTTCATCAGACCATGGATGCCAAAGATAATTACAAACCCTTCTTTAACTATGTTAGAAAACTAAGAAACAACTCTCTGAATTGTTCTGAGCCTAATCACAATAATGTCTTCTATTATGACCCAACAGCCACTGCCATTGTCCTTGCAAACAAATTTAGTGCCAATTTCACCCCCCTGAGACTTCTATCCAAAGCCGTGAAGTACCTTAATCCCTCACTCTACCAATTATCTCTAAAGATCATTTATTGTATCTGCTAAACAAAACCAACAATACTTCCTCCATGTAATCTGTCAACCTATCTGGTTGCTTAATTAATAGTGTTCTCATTCCTTAAACTGTCCATCCAAGGTTTAGCTGCTGGTTTTGTCCCTGATGAGTGTTACAGTACAGTTGTGATTCTTCTCCATAAGTGTGGCCTTACAACCAAGCCAGGTAATTAAAGACCTATCAGCCATACAAGCTTCATCTGCAAAGCCATGGAACACATTATATCTGACTTCATAAACTAAGGTAGCAAGACTGCTATTAGAATTGACCCCAAACAGTTTGGCTTTATAAAGTGTAGATGCTGTCTACTGAATCTATTAAACATCTCCGGTGTGGCTTTAGAGGCTGTAGGCAGTGGCTATGCAGTACATGTGGAGTACCTTGATCTGGCTAAGGCCTCTGACACCATTCCACATGCTGGCATCATACTGAAGGCAAAGGCTATAAAAACAGACTCATGTGGTAATGTGGATAGCAAACTGACTGAATGACATAGCCCATACAGTGCGAGTTACAGCCGCCTTATTAGAAAGTATGAAAGTGGACAGTGGTGCCCCTCAGGCTTGGTGCTGAGACCTCTCCTTTTTCACCTTTTCTTTTTTGAATTCCAAGTAGAGAGAAAAATCACTTCTGGCTAACGAAGCTTTACAATGACTGTAAACTGATAGTTGTTATTAAGTCTCCCTATCTGACATACAAAACCTCCAGAATGAGTTCTCCTTAGTAAACTTGTGTTGTATTAAAACTGGACTCAAACTAAATTCTAAACAGTGTAGTGTAGTATTTCTACTACACATACCTCATTTCACCACCATACTTACTAAGACACTCCATGGAGTATGCTTTAATGGACCAACAGTCACTTAGGGATGGTGAAATTACCTGGCTCTATTTTATAATTCATATGACATAAGGGATGCTATTATCCACTTTATTTATTTTACTCTCCATATTGGAGATATAATTTTCAAAAACTCTGATTGCATAGATTGGATACATCTGTTTATTGGGAGCTATCTTATGCTTTTTTGGGGGTAGATAAGGTTGTATAGGAGAGTTTTAATATGGAGAGATTGCAAAAGATTATTGATATTAAGGAAATAAATATACATACTGGGGCTCTGTTTATGCTAGGGCTTAGTGATCACTTATAAAATAAAAAATATAGTGGGTGTTTAATATGTATATCATTTTGAAATTTATAAGTATATAAAAACCCTAAATATGTGTGTGTGTGTGTGTGTGTGTGTGTGTGTGTGTGTGTGTGTGTGTGTGTGTGTGTGTGTGTGTACATGTGCAAATATTCAATTAAATATGGTTAGGAAACCAAAAGTATACAGTATGGGTCTATATCAGCATTTCGAAAATGTAATAGTTCGAATCATTAAATATTGAACTGAAAAGATCAAACTATTAAATTTTTGAATGCCGATATAAAAAAAAAAAAAAAAAAAAAAAACGTAAAGGGTGTAGACAGGGGGGCCCCCCTGCACCCCCACACCCCCCGCTACTTAAATATACCAACTCCGAGACCGCACTACATTGTAGTAAACAGAAATCTCCCCTTACAGAGATTTCCCTTTACCCATTCGATGTTCTGCACTTTTGGCATTCTCGTGTCGACAATATCGTATTCGATATAGTCAACGTTCGAGATGCTGATAAAAACCCTACAGTATATATGCAGTGAAGACATAATGGTGCTATTTCTTCTTATTTTAATGACTTGTATATTATGGCTTATAAATTGGCAATGAAAAATTAATAAAAGAATAATTAATAAAATAAATATTCTTGATTTTAAGCAATGGGAATTAAAGTGAGTACAGATAAGTTCATAATTATAAGGAAAGAAGTGAGGGCACTTTTTTTAAGAAAAATTAAAATGTTGAGATTAATATGGGATAGGAGATGATTGTACAACAAACTGTAAAGAGGAAGTATCTGGAGTAACTGGTAAATGCTGGCAAATAAAATGAAATACATGACTTTAGCATGGGTCAGAACATTGTTACTTCATCAAAAAAAGTCAAAATATCTGTTAAAGAGGGCTGCATCAGTAAAATATGTTGTCCATCTTTGGGACTACAACATGCAAGGAAATGCAATCAGTTGATATTAACCTTATCGGTCCCATCCTACTGACAGTACCACATGCTGCAGCCAGGATACTGCAAAGGAAAAGTGACCACAGCACAGTTATTAAGGAACATTATTGACAGGTACTGAATCTACATATGCATAATCATTGTTTTTGGAGGCTGTAATATTCACCTGTAGCCCCACACTGTTTTGTGGGGTCTTAACTTATCACACCTCCTTGCATTTTATACCGCAGCTCTAGTACTGTAAAGACTTGGGGAACAGGGAGTACTCTTCACTTTTATTCTAGTTTGTCTCACATCACCATTGCTGTGTGGAAGTTGGAGCTGTGGAGGCCATGATATGGATGGTATATAGAAGGATTATCCCTATTTAAAATATGTTCAAATGCTTTTTCGATTGCTGTACTTCATTCAGACAATTCATTTATTATAGTCACTGTGGTATATTTAAGGATGTACACTCCACTCTTCAAAATATTTTGAACAATTTCATAGATTGGAATCTGTAAGGACGACTTGAACAGATTGTGGAAGAGATGAAGCAGGCCCTCATTTTATATATCTGTTATCCTAAGAAATATAGGACTATACATTAAAACTATATTAAGACCTTTGAAAGAAAATAGCTGAATCATATAAAATAAATATTTTATGCCAAACCAGAAAACGATGAAGGAACTAATCATTAACCCTAGAATATATTATAGTTAGACATTCTAGAGTCTTTTCATAATTCATCTAAAAAGGAATGTGGAGTCATATGCTAATAAGCAAATTCAGATATTCTATGCAGAAACATAGTAAAGGTGTCAAGATTGTGTGAGATGAAAAATAACTTAAAATAGACATTTGCTAGATTAAGCATTCAAAGATAAATTATGAAACTATTGATTAAAATGGAATCATCAGAAAAATAAATATATGAGGTATACACGTATGTAATGAACAAAAATGTTATAAGAAGAGAGGTAATCTGGAAATAGAACATACAGAGTAACACTACAGATGACAAAAGTACAGGTAACAAGGTAGATACAAGGAATATTTAAAGTGTGGCACTTCAAAAAACTGCCTGTGAATGGTAATATTAAATATAAAAAGAATGATGTCTTAAATTAATGCAAACATGTGGAAGAAGCCATTAGTGTTTGCTCTCCAGCACCTTCTTGCTAATGCATGCTAACCTTAACCCTTCCCCTGTTCCTAACATCAAAGCTATACCTTACCTAACCTTAAAAAATGCTTTCAGTAATACTTCCACAAAACAAAACACTTGGACACATTCCATATGCAAAAGTAATCATGCACAACACTGAATCTATGACCTCATCCTATCCCTCAATCTAACCCTTACCTGCAAGTACTCACTCACACACACACACACACACACACACACACACACACACACACACACACACACACACACACACACACACACACTCACACACACACACACACTCACAACCTCTAGTGTTGCAAGTTCACTACGTCTAAAACTTTTGGCATTAAAATCTTTCATCTTTTCCCAGTTAGTGGTCACCACAGCGGCTCACCTATCCACTAATGATTGGCAGTGGGTTTTTATGGTGTTGAGGTGCCAGCCTGGCTCCCAACCTTCAAAGAAGGAATACCCACACACGCACGCAACTATCTGCATTTCTTTAATGTTCACTCAACCGCGGGCAAGCAGACTCCGCATAGAAGGCACTCCAGCCGATAATCGAACCCGAAGAACATAACAATGAAAAACACAAACACGCTTTCTCATTTCAAAATTGTACATTGTTAAAAAACTCCATTCAACCAAACTACCCTTTGACTAAATTTCCACACAAAGCACTCATTGAACCAACTGACTAGTCAGCAATCAGAGTCAGCAGTTTCCCAGTTAGGGCTATTTTGGTGAGCAGCTGTTGTGTTATATAAGATAGATGAGATGAATGCAGTACTGAAACAAATTGTTAATAGGGAAGATAGATACAATGAAAAACAAAATGATGTCATGGTTTGCATACAGTGTTTAAATTAATAGCAAAGCATAAATTGTAAGTTTGTGGAATGTGGCTATTTGTTGTTTTCTTTTGGCTTTTCCCGGTTAGGGGTCACCACAGCGGAACTCCGGTCCGCTAATGATTGGCAGTCAATTTTTTTTATGATGCCGAGGTGCCAGCGTGACTCCCAACCTTCAACGAGGGCATGCCCATTCACGCATGTCTTTCAAATGCCACTCGACCACGGGAAGGACATGCAGACTCCACACAGAAGGCACTCCAGCCGAGAATCGAACGGGAGACCTCTTGCTGCGAGGCGACAATGCTACCGCTGCACCACCATGGAATGTGGCTAGTTATGCATCTGAAATATATGCTTTGCATGTAAGCGCAAATGAGTGTATTTGAAATGCATTAAATAAAAAAAGAGTCTCACAGTACTTAGCAAAATACCCCTATAAACTGAAAGGCATAGATTATATGCAATATAAGAATTAAGTTGCCCTATAAATTTTATTCTGGACTGTAGATATAGAGTTACAACAGGGTTTGTTGTAAATTTTGGTCAAGTTCCTAAGTTTATTTGCCTTTTTTAACTTTATACTGCCCTGAATTACATTTATATGCTTATTTCTATAGTATGCACTCATATGCCAGTGTTTCATATATCTTCTAATTCCCTAGCCAGGATTAAAATCTTCAGTGATACAAGCTGCCTCAGACATAAATAAAAGCATTGATTACTCTATTCTCCTCATTGTGGTGTATGTTTTACAGTATGAGGTCATATCAATCAGTTGCATTTATCTTTATATCAGTTATGCTTATATCACACATCCAGAGTCAAACAATTAGTATCAAGTAACAACAGGAGACAAAGCAGTGACCACACTTAAAGGCATAAAACTTGAATTTGTTTTACTTTCTGCATAGAGTGATAGCAACAAGCATTCCACGAGTTTTCTTTGCCACTAGACATGAAAGTCATTAGACCTTAAAGGGTCATACATTAGCTCTTTAAGAGATGATCTTCTATAACTGCTATTCCATTAGGATGATGAAGGATTATTCAAAAGTTGTGATCCCTTTAAATTCAGGTTTTCATCTCTGTTGATGGGAGGAAAGCACTATCAGTTTAGGCTAGGATCTCCTAACAAGCAGAACCCAGTAAATTTATAAATGTGGGTTTCATTCCCTCTATATTCATATCATGTCATTCTGAGCACATCACATAATCAGAACAAGCTTTTGAGATACCCCTGAAAAAAGGCAAGTGTGGCTGCTGTGTTTTATCCAGAGGGATTAGTATGTAAATACATGCATACATACATATACATACATAATTACATAGAAAGTCAGTCAGAAATTAAGATGGATGGATACATGCATGCATATATACATACATACATACTTACATGAACAGACAGAATTACAGACTGCTAGAAAGGGATTGTGTACCTTTACACATCAGAGTATAACACTGGCATTGAATATACTTAAGCTGCACGTGTGCGTCTGTTTATGTGAAGCAAAAAGCATGGGAGAGAAAACTTGTCATGGAAACAAACAGTGAAACAAATACAAGAAAATTAATTGATTGACTTTCTAATTTAGTGATGGAGTTTCCTAGTTGTTCTGCTGTTAGTTACCTTGCCAAAGGAAAAAGAGAGCCAAGCAGCTGTGTCAGTAATCTGAAGTAAGGCTCTCTCATCCATCTTCATTATCTCAGTCATTAAATCATTCACTGTTTGTTAAGAGCTGTCCTTGGAGACAGCATGAAATAGCAGTCTTTGTCTGAGCTCACATAATACCAGGGGCTGACTGCTGAAAACTAGTAAACAGTGTGGTGTGTTTCTTAGCATTTCATCTAAGGAGAGGTTCAAAGCTAATAAAACATTATTGCATACACAGTTTCCTCACCAAAGACAGCACAGAAAGTGAAGCAGACTTGCTTTAATATAATGATGTTGGTCTGGTATTGGAAGGTGAGAATCCTTTGATGAAGAACTGAGGTGCTTCGTTCTGCTTATGGCTCTGAGAATACTACTAGACAAGTCTGAGCCACATTTGCAGTGACAGCAAGACTTTACTCTCCTTTGCAGTCTGTTTACATTTCTCATATATAATGCAATTCTCAGCCCATCAGTCTAGGTCTTAGGGTTAAAAATGCAATAAAATGCAGTAAGATAAGAACTTTATTTTTGTTTTAATTTTATTCCTCTCTTCTAGATTAGCACCAAGTTGTGAAGACCTTTTTATTAGCTATGAGCAGGCATCTGTCATTTCAGCAGTTCCTTTCAAATGACTGTTAAAACTTTTTTCCAGAAAAAAAATAGAATGGGTAAAGGACATTCTGACAGTTCATGTATGACAGCTACAAAACTCAGATGACACATTGTCTGAATAGTGGTCCTTTTAGGTAAAGGGTTTTTAGTAACATAATATTTAGGGTTAGTATCAGGGGCAGGGGTAGGAGAAGGGATAGGACTAGGGTTAGCACACATGAGTAATGTGGTGTAGAGGAACATGTGGTCAGTGAGAATTAACTAAAATACATTTAGGAAAGGGTGGCTAACAAAGAAGCTAAGAAAACAGTTGCAATAGCAAAGAAAAGCGCATTGGGGGCACTCTACCAGCTTCTGGAAAGTGACTCAGTAAGTGGCACAAAGAAACTATATCAAGTTGCAAGGCAAAGACAGAAAGATAAAGCAGATAGTCAGACACCCTTCATAAGGATGCCAGCAACAACCTGCTCACCAATCCACATAACATCAAAGGTAGATGTTAGGATTATTTCCAGCAGCTTCAAAATAAAGAAAACCACACAGAAACTGTACTGTCCCAGACACAGCCTACAATGAGTGGAGAAGAAGCGGAGCCCACCCTAGAAGAAGTAAGAACAGCACTATGAAAAATGAAGTCAGGAAAATCAGCAGACTCAGATGAGGTCACAGCAGATATGATAAAGATGCTGGGTTAGATAGGGGAGAAATGGCTCCTGAGGGTACTCATAGCAGTGTGGAGAGAAAGGCATATCCCAGATGACTGGAGAATAAGCATATCTGTGCTACTGTGTAAGAACAAAAGGGACATCCACAGCTGTGGACAGTACAGAGGTATCAAACTCCTGTCACATTGCAAGAATGTTCTGGAGAGGGTGATTGATAAACAGATACACAGAGTAGTAGAATATAATATGGTTGATGAGCAGTTCAGATTCAGATTCAGATAGGATGCAAACCAACTGATCCAATGTTTGCAGTGAGACAGATAGTTTATGAAAAAGCTAGAGACAAGGAAAGAGTCCAACTGGGCATTCCTAGACTTGGAGAAAGCATATGACAAGGTCCCAAGAAAATTGATTTGTGCAATACTGCAGTGGTTCAAAGTCTCAGAAACATTAGTAGAATTAGTGCAGTCTGTGTATAAGGACCCAATGACTCAAGTGTTCATTTTCACAGAGGGGTTCCCAATGGGAGTAGATGTACATCAGGGTTCAGCTCTGAGCCCACTGCTGTTCATACTGATGATGAACTACATTAGCAAACAGGTCAGAGGGGACAGATCAACAAAGTTGTTGGATGCAGATGATGTAGCATTACAGGCAGACTCTGAGCAAGAACTTCAGAAAAGGATAGGGGAATAGAATGCAAAACTGAAGGCACATGGAACAAAACTGAGTACAGATAAGATAGTGGTAATGGCAGCTAATGGGGAAATCAGAAGAAGCTGAGAACTGAGATAGAAGGGAAGATGGTGGAACAGGTTTACAGTTTCAAGTATCTTGTAGGGGTGGTTTAGGAGAAAGGAAGTTTTAGGAGAAGGGAAGTCTGAATAAAGACATCAAAGCTAAAATCAGTGAGGCTGCAACCAACTGGTACAGTATGGTAGATGTAGTGTATGACAGATGAATGCCAAAGAACTGAAATATAAGGTGCACAAAACAGTGGTGCATCCAGTATTACTGTATGGTACAGAAATCTGGGCAGTAAAGGCAGAGCAGATGAGGAAGCTAGAGGTGTCTGAGATGGGTGATAGTATGCACACTGTGGGACAGATGAAGAAATGAGGACATAAGAGAAGAAGCCAAGTAACTCCAATTGCAGAAAAGATCAAAGATAACAGATTACGGTGGTTCATGAACATGTGCAGAAAAGCAGAAGACAATCTGGTGAGGAAGATTTGGGACAGACAGGAAGAAGGTAAGAGGAAACGAGGACGTCCAGCAAAGAGGTGGATGGATTGTGAGAAAGAAAATCTGCGACAGTCAGGCATGAGTACCAAAGAAGGCAGGATTGTAGCATTGAATCGAGAAAGATGTTACAGTTAACATGAAACCCCAACCCCATGTAGAAAATGGGAAAAAGGGGGCTGATGATGATGATGATGATAATGAGCTTGGAAAGCTTAATAAAGTAGAGCTAAACAGAAATTACACTTTTTGACTACTGCATATTTTACTTACACATTTGGTAATAATAATAATAATAATAATAATAATAATAATAATAATAATAATAATACCAATAATTACATAGTTGCAAGAAAAATTGTTCTAACTTTATATAAGGCAAGGTTCTTCGACAGCACTTCTGACATTTAGTTCAGAATTTTTAGTCTGTATTTATGTGGTTACACTAGAATACATTGCAATTATCTTACATAGTAAGATTATAGATAGCTTGTTTGACAATTCAGTGGGCTTTGCTAAGTTTATATATCAGAAGAGTAAAATGGGTGAGAGAAACGTAATAGTCATTTCTCTGTTTGTCAGTTTTTCCAGTCAATGATCCACAAAATCTTTGTAGAAGGGTGAATAGTTTGTTATTTAATCTGCTCTTGAGAGCTGCTTTTGCAGTGCATTTCCATTAACAGATTCCAGGATCAGACATCTTGTGACAGAAGATGTTTACCTGGTCTCTCTGAGTTTGGAATCACTGCAGGAAGCTCAAAGTGTGGCTGTTTATTGCCTAGAGGGTATAGGAGTCAGTTTACAAGTTTTTTTCCCTACTATAAATCATGCAAGTTTAAAGGCTGTTTGTTTACTTACAGAGAGCTGTGCAATTATTTTTTTAGTGTTTTAACAGTGTCCAGAGCCATGCAAACTATGATAAGAATATTTTCTTTATTAATTGCACTTTTACTTGCTTTATAAAGTGATCTCTACTGTTTTTGGTCATTTTTAAAAGTACTTATTTAAATTTATTGGCAAAAATGGTGATTTCTCTTTTTGGTGGTTTTTATTGTGTGTGTGTGTGTGTGTGTGTGTGTGTGTGTGTGTGTGTGTGTGTGTGTGTGTGTGTGTGTGTGTGTGTGTGCGTGTGTGTGTGTGTGTATTAGCCAGGGATTTAGTTGTTTGGTTGTTGCTTTTTGTTTAATATCCACACGAGAGCTGTTTTTGTTGTGCTTTTTCATTAAGTAATCCCAGGATCAGACATATTGTAGCAGAAGGTGTTTACCTGGACTCTCTGAGTTGAGAAGCACAGAACAAAGCTCAAAATGTGGTTATTTATTGGCTAGAGGGCATAGGAGTCAGTTTCCATAAAGTTTTCTCTGTGCAGAGCTGCCCATTGGGCTGCAGCAGTAATCAGTGCCCTGTATAGTAGCAAACACCTAGGCAGTAAAATTTACCTATGAAATTAGAATTTGATCCTAAACCTGTTAAACAATGTTGTACAGAAATAAGCTTACAGCAGCTAGCTTGTGCATCAAATAGCACTATCATGTCCTAGCATTATATAACATCCTGTGCTTATGCCCAGAAACTACCCTAGGAGACCCCTGTTAAAACCCAATCCTTAATCCTAAACAATCAACTCTATTACAGGACCAGACAACACAAATATGCAATTTTCAGAGGGTTCACAGCACTGGCAGACAAACATGAGACAATTTCCAAAGTAAACATATGACAATTTCCAAAGTATTCTTAACTAAGCCAAAGAGTACTGTATAAAATATAAAGCCAAGGTTTTATCTTGGGAATCAGCCTATCTCTCCCTTGTAATACATTATCTTTGGTAAAAACTTTTGAAAACCATAATGGATTGGCTCTGCAGCCTCGGAGTCTGTTCGGGGCCCCGCTCCATTCGCCTCGCTCTGATTGGCTCATTCCGCTCACCTACCCTACCCCCATTTCCCACACACCCCCACTTCCACTAGATTAATTCTAACCCCATATCACCCGACCACTCCCCACAGCCAATCATCTTCATTCCTCCCAAATCCCACACCTATCCACCTCTCATCCAATCAACACCATTATCAACCAAACACAGTATGACACATACCATGGTCTCTTTTCTTACATGCCTCCCTCTAATCCTCACAGCCCTAACCTACACCACATCCTTACTCACATACAGGCCACTACCCCAAACCACCTACCATACAACATAACCCTTCACACCTGCAAAAGCACACATAAACTTCCCTATATCCCCCTCTCTTTTTGATAACAGCAAAACAGTATTCATACACAACAAGTACTGTTTAATATCTCTCACTATAAAAATATCAAACAAGTTACACATAGATATACTACAAGCAATCAGACATCATATATTATTAAATAAATACCTCCTTACCTCTGGAGACATTCACCCAAATCCAGGACCAACCAACATTATAGCCCCAAACAAACACACAACAGACCTGCTCATCATAAACCTTAACTCTCGCAGTATATCAAATAAAGTCACTCACTTACACACATTCATAACCCACTACTCCTCTGACATACTGACCATAACAGAGACCTGGCTAAAACCCAGCACACAGAACGAAGAAATTCTCCCTCCGGGATATAACATCATTAGACTAGATAGAATATGAAAGAAGTGAAGGGGTGTTGCAATTATCTATAAAAATATGCTTACTATACAACCCTTACCAACTCCTCTACCAAAATTCGATACTGCTGAAATCATAGGATCTATGCTATAACTAAACAATAAAAATAGTATCAATATTCCCTGTGCATATATCTCTCCAGGCAATAACTCTCCTAAAATTGAGGAGATTCTGCAATGGGTAAAAGACAACCTCCCACAAGAGACTATTCTACTAGGAGACCTAAACACTGATTGGCTAGCCTGCAACTCCAAAACCCCACTAACTACATCAACCTATATGGATTCTCTCAACTTATTCTAGAACCTACTAGAGTAGATAAGAAGTCCCAAAAAAAATCTATATTAGATTGGACATTAGTGAACTACCCAGAACAAAACTACCAAACAGGTTGTCTACCAGACAGCCTTAGTGACCACCTCCCAACATTCCTCCTACACAGACATACTAACATACCCAAACCTACAGTCTTTAGACAAGTCAGAAATGATCATAAGGTTAACCCTCCAGATCTAAACACTGCATTACAAAAATGTAACTGGGACCACTACACACCCTGAACTTGGACCTAGCAGTGAACTATTGTAATACTACTTTCACTAAGGTCCTTGACCAAAAAGCCCCCATAAGAACTATTAAAGCTAAACTCCACTCAGCTCCTTGGCTTACTAAGTCCACTAGAGCCCTATTAAAATCCAGAGATAAGGCATGGAAAACCTGGAAGAAAGATAACACTAGTTTTTCTAAACAAAACTATCAGCACCTTAAAAACCAGGCTAAACAGCAAACTAAGCTTAATAAACAAAATTACTACCTAAATATCCAAAGCAAATACTCCAACAACCCCCAAAAGTTCTGGCATGCAATTAACTCCCTACTAAAACCAGGAAAAACCACCACACCCACTCCCACCTCAACCTCCACAAATACAACTACAGATATAGCCTCAAAATTCAACCATTTCACCAAATCCATTAACTCACTATCCACTCAACTAGGCAAAAATAGCTACACACCCATGCCTACAGCCCCTAACAACTCTGCTCCCCTTACCTTCTCACCTATCCCAAACTCTACAATAAAGAAACACCTCTTAAAACTGAAACCCACTACTCTCGCAGCAGATGGGCTACCAGCACATTCCCTAAAAATGGTGGCCAACTCCATAGCCTACCCAGTCTCAATCCTTATCAATTGCTCTATACAGGAATCATATATTCCTCAATTGTGGAAAGTCTCCTTTATCATTCCCCTTCATAAGGGAGGAACCTCTTACAATTTCTCAAACTACTGCCCCATTGCCATACTGTTGCCTTTATCAAAGATACTAGAAAAATGCATACACTCTCAAGTCATGCATTTCCTAAACTTAAACAATCTCCTCTCCCCTACACAACATGGTTTCCGCCCACACCACAGTACAACCACCGCTCTTCTCTCCTTCACAGACCTGGTTAACCAGCATAGGAATAACAACAGTTTGTATCTGCCATATTCCTCGACCTCCCCAAAGCATTCAATACGGTCTCTCACCCCATACTAATAGATACCCTAACCTCCTTAGCCTTCACCCCCAACACAATTGCTTGGTTTAAAAATTACCTATCAGAATGACAACAAGCTGTCCAGTGGCAAGGAGCTTTATCACCTCTGCTCCCAACCACCATTGGTGTACCCCAAGGCTCCATATTAGGACCATTATTCTTCTCTATTTTCACCAATAACCTACATGCATGTACCCTGCAGGCCTCACTAACCCAGTATGCAGATGATTCCACACTAATATGCTCAGTCCCATCCCTGACCTCCCTACAACACCTCACCCAGGAATCGTTCACCTCAGTAGAAAAATGGATTACTAATATTCAACTCATCCTAAATCCTAACAAAATTAAACTACTACTATTCACCCCAAACAAATCAAAAAACACTCCAATCTCCTTCTCTATCTTCTCCAATAATGGTACTGTCATTTCTCCCTCTCTCCACACCAAGCTCCTTGGCGTCGAAATAGACAACAACCTCCACTTTGACATTCATATCTCTCAAACTATAAAAAAGTACACAAAAAAATTGGTTCCTTATACAGACAAAAGAACTTTCTATCTAATCAGGCTAGAGTCACCCTAGCTCAAACCCACCTTCTTTCCACACTAATGTATGCAGCCCCAATTCTCACTTATGTTAGGAAATCTGACCTAGAGAAACTTGAGTCATGTTATAACAAAATTGCCAAGTTTGCCAAAAACTCCCCATTTAGAACTCATCACTGCATATCTCTTAGGCAACTTCAATGACTTGAACTTCCACAGTTACTACTATATCACCAATTTGTCATATCATACAACAACCTAAAACAACCTGACAAAATTCCTGCTCTAAGGCAATTACTGACCAACTACTCTCCAAATCGTCCACTCTGCTCTGCCAACAAATCACTCCTCACTGTTACCTCAGCTAATAACACAGCCGGCAAAGCTCTCTTTTCACACATTATAGCTAAAACTTGGAATAATCTCCCTCCATCTGTGACTTCTGCATCTAATACCACTCAATTCAAAAACCTCATTAAGGCCCACCTTACAGGTTCTTGGCTCTGTCCATGTATTGCATAGTCCAAAAATCTGGTACCTCTACAACTTTCTCCGATCTCTCTTTGTACATGCCCCAGTAAGCATGGTTCCTCCAAATGTTATCCATGGAAAAACATGTACCTGTTAAAATCTGTTTCTCACTGCAAACAAAATGTACATATGTAAATATTTTACTGATTGGAATTGTCTGTACTGTTTTTTTTTTTCTTTTCACTTCTTTCTAGATGCTACTAGTATAATTTATTTATTTATTTATTTATTTTACATTTGTTGACCGGGCTAGTCCAGCTGGATAATGTCCATTTTCAGTGGAGGCCCGGGGAGAAAAGCTCCACAATTAAAACAAGGTTAAAACATTTAAGCAACAATGCATACATTTTAGTGTAGTAGAAAATACAGCGAAAAAAAACAGGTAAAAAACAAATAGCCTAAGCTATATATTCATATTTTTTTTTTTTTTTTAGAACAGTACAGTAATTTAGTCATTTGAAATAGCAGGGAAAGATAGTGATTTTTACGTAGGGAGGTATGGCTGAAGAGCGAAGAAGTCATTTAGTCTGGATTGGTACAGGAAAAAAAATACTACTTCCTACACTTTGCATAATATGAATATTGCTGTAATGTGTTGTTTTAATGTAAGTGGAGCTTTTGTCCCCGGACCTCCACTGTAAATGGTCCTCGTCCAGTCGGACCATCCCGGTAAACAACACTAAAATAAAATAAAAATAAAAATAAATAAATAAATGTACTTCTTATTTCTATTTATTTGCTACACATTGTTTTACATATTATAATTTATTTTAGTTATATATTAGTTTTTGACTGTTTACTCACTAGTTATGCTTATACATATTTGAATAAATTAAATGAAATGCTTTCGAACTTAAAACAAGGAAAAAAGCAGCACTTCCTGAAGGCACTTGGATCACAGTGGAGGCTGGGCAAACACATGGCCATTACTTTTTTATTTATTACTGTCTTTATTTAAAGAACTGTTTGTGTATTGTGCTTTATCTGAAGAAGTTAATACTTCATTAACATAAGCGCTCATCCAAAATTAAAAACTGAGATGTGCTGTACTCCCTGGCTAGCATCTTTTTCTTATTTTCAGTTTGTTTTCTCAATTGACCAATATGATTCTATCATAGTCCATGTTGGTGTAAATGTCCTGACTGAATGTAAAGAAAAATAATGGATCTCTTGGAATATTTTCACAGATGGGTATGACCTTACATTGAGCAGCATTCAACCTTCACCAAGGATGATGTCACGCTATGAATATAAAATGATTGATTTTAATATTTGGTTTAGTTTCTGCTGTCATTCAGGGGGATGCAATATCTGTCAGCATGGAAGAACATTATTAAAATGCCACATTGCTTTGCCAAGGATGGGTTGCATCTGTGACTCCTAAGCTTTCAGATATTGGCTAAAACTTTATCCACCCCATTAGAGCCTTTTGTAGGCAATGATAGAAAGACAAACCTACCAACATGTTGAAAAAGTCTACAGATGCTTGGTTTAAAGCCATAGAAAGTACTCCAGAAGTCCAATGCTGCAGCATTACATTTAGGCCAACAGCAGCATAGATTGAGGCCAAAGCTGGAGGTGCTAAACATGATGATACTATGAAGCTCATTCAGGTGCAAGTCACTACAGGTAAGGCCCCACACCATATCATGGCTAGCTAGAGGTCACCTTCAATGCTCCTAAAGTCTCACAACTCTTACCTAAACCTATTAGATGCTCTCACAATCTAACCAAATACCCTAAACATGGCTGACTTTAACTATCCCTCTATAGATTGGGAAACATACACTGCCTCAAACTCACAGACACAATGCTTCCTAGACTTTACTAACACAAACACCCTAGAACAGATAGTGCACACTCCAACCCGAGGATCAAGCATACTGGATCAGAACTCACCAATATGGGAGAGCACTGCACCATCCCCATGTCACTTACTCACTAGTGAGGTCAGATCGCACAACTTTCTCATTTGAAGTAAAAGTCAACCCAGAAAATCTAGCTATAACAGTTAGGAACAATTCAAAGGCAAACCATGTCCTATTAAGTGTCAGTTTGTCAAAATGTAAGGCTCCTCTCAACCCCAAGATCACAGCTACCTATGCATAATTATTCACAGAGGCACTATTCAAACATGTGAATGGCTGTATAAAGGCTGTTGTACCTACCCAAAATAAATCCAAAAGAAACCCTAAAAACAACCCCCATTGGTGGAATCCTTACCTAAACAGGGGTATATAATAAAATAAGAAAACTCATGGCCAGAATCAGGAAAATAACTCCCTTAAAGACAAGTGTTTTCTTATACAGGGCTCCCTGTTGGGCACGCTTCTGTTTAGCATTTACTTCTCACAAGTCAAGGCTAATATTAAATGCTTCTGCTTCTGGCTCACCAAGTTTACAGATTACTGTAAATTGGGAGCTATTATTGATCCCCCCCAAGACACAAACATCTTTCAATTTGACTTAGTAAGCAACAATAACCATTTAAAATAAAGAAATCAATTTGCTTTTATTTATTTACATTTGGTTACTAGGAAATTAACCCAGCCACTGGGGATGCACAAGCCAGTGCATTTCTTTGTGCCAGTCCCAAGCCTGGATAAATGGGGAGGGTTGCGGCAGGAAGGGCATCCGGTGTAAAACTTCGCCAAATGATTTCATGCAGACAACAATAAACATTTTTATACCGGATCGGTCGAGGCCCGGGTTAACAACGACCACCACCAGTACTGTTAGCCTACAGGGTTCTGACGGAAATTGAGCTACTGTTGGCCGAAGGAGGAGAAGAGGTGAAAGACATGGCCGAAGGCAGGAAGAGAGGAGAAAGGTTAGGACTGTGGTAGTGAGGGTCGGAACTTTGAATGTTGGCAGTATGACTGGTATAGGGAGAGAGCTAGCTGATATGATGGACAGAAGGAAAGTTGGTATATTGTGTGTGCAAGAGACCAGATGGAAGGGGAGTAAGGCTAGGTGTATCGGAGTTGGGTTCAAATTGTTTTATCATGGTGTGGATGGGAGGAGAAATGGCATAGGAGTTATTCTGAAGGAACAGTATGCTAAGAGTGTTTTGGAGGTGAAAAGCGTGTCAGAGTGATGTTTATGAAGCTGGAAATTGATGGTGTAATGATGAATGTTGTTAGTGCATATGCTCCACAAGTTGGGTGTGCAATGGATGAGAAAGAAAAATTTTGGAGTGAATTGGATGAAGTGGTGATGACTGTACCCAAGGGTGAGAGAGTGGTGATTGGAGCAGATTTCAATGGGCATGTTGGTGAAGGGAACAGAGGGAATGAGGAAGTGATGGGTAGGTATGTTAAACAAAGGAATGCTGAAGGTCGGATGGTAGTGGATTTTGCGAAAAGGATGGACATGGCTGTGGTGAATACGTATTTTAACAAGAGGGAGGAGCATAGGGTGACATACAAGAGTGGAGGAAGATGCACACAGGTGGATTATATCTTACGTAGGAGGGCCAGTTTGAAGGAGATTGAAGACGGTAAAGTGGTGACCGGAGAAATTGTTGTTAGGCAGCATAGGATGGTGGTTTTTAGGATGATGCTGGTGATCAAGAAGAGGAGGAGGAGGAGTGTGAGGGCAGCACCAAGGATCAAATGGTGGAAACTGAAAAAGGGTAATTGTGAGGTGGAGTTCAGGGATGAGTTAAGGCAGGCACTGGGTGGCAGTGAAGAGTTACCAAATAGCTGGGTAACTACAGCAGAGCTAGTAAGGGAGATGGCTAGAAAGGTGCTTACTATCACATCAGGACAGAGGAAGGACGGCAAGGATACATGGTGGTGGAATGAGGAAGTACAGGAGAGTATACAGAGAAAGAGGTTGGCAAAGAAGAAATGGGATTGTCAGAGAGATGAAGAAAGTAGACAGGAGTATAAGGAGATGAGGTGCATGGCAAAGAGAGAGGTGGCAAAGGCTGAGGATAAGGCATATGAAGAGTTGTATGAAAGGTTGGACACTAAGGAGGGAGAAAAGGACCTGTACCGATTGGTTAGACAGAGGGACCGAGCTAGGAAAGATGTGCAGCAGGTAGAGGTGATAAAGGATAATGAGGGAAACATACTCACAAGCAAGGAGAGTGTGTTGAGGAGATGGAAAGAGTACTTTGAGGGGTTGATGAATGAAGAGAATGAGAGGGAGAGAAGGTTGGATGATGTAGGGCTAGTGAATCATGAAGTACAATGGATTAGCAAGGAGGAAGTAAGGATAGCTATGAACAGAATGAAGAATGGAAAGGCTGTTGGCCCAGATGACATACCTGTGGAAGCATGGAGGTGTTTAGGTGAAATGGCAGTGGAGTTTTTAACCAGATTGTTTAATGAAATCTTGGAAAGTGAGAGGATGCCTGAGGAATGGAGAAAAAGTGTTTTGGTACCGATTTTTAAGAATAAGGGTGATGTGCAGAGCTGTAGTAACTACAGAGGGATCAAATTGATAAGTCACAGCATGAAGTTATGGGAAAGAGTATTGGAAGCAAGGTTAAGAAGGGACGTCATGATTAGTGATCAGCAGTATGGTTTCATGCCGGGAAAGAGCACTACAGATTCGATCTTTGCTCTGAGAGTGTTGATGGAGAAGTACAGAGAATGTCAGAAGGAGTTGCATTGTGTTTTTGTAGACTTAGAGAAAGCATGTGACAGGGTGCCTAAAGAGGAGTTGTGGTATTGTATGAGGAAGTCAAGAGTGTCAGAAAAGTATGTAAGAGTGGTACAGGATATGTATGAGGGTTGTATGACAGCGGTGAGGTCTGCAGTGGGAGTGATGGATGCGTTTTAGGTGGAGGTGGGGTTACATCAAGGATCAGCTCTGAGCCCTTTCTTATTTGCAATGGTGATGGACAGGTTGACAGAGGAGTTCAGACAGAAGTCCCCGTGGACTATGATGTTTGCAGATGACATTGTGATCTGTAGTGAGAGTAGAGAACAGGTGGAGGAGACTCTGGAGAGATGGAGATATGCTCTAGAGAGAAGAGGAATGAAGGTCAGCAGGACTAAGACAGAATATATGTGTGTGAGTGAGAGGGAGGATAGAGGAATGGTGAGGATGCAGGGAGTAGAGGTGGCAAAGGTGGATGAGTTTAAATACTTGGGGTCAATAGTCTAGAGTAACGGTGAGTGAGGAAGAGAGGTGAAGAAGAGAGTACAGGCAGGATGAAGTGGGTGGAGAAGAGTGTCAGGAGTGATTTGTGACAGATGAGTACCTGTAAGAGTGAAAGGTAAGGTCTACAAGAGGGTAGTGAGACCAGCTATGTTATATGGGTTGGAGACAGTGGCATTGACAAAACGGCAGGAGTTTGAGCTGGATGTGGCAGAATTAAAGATGTTAAGATTTGCACTGGGTGTGATGAGGGTGGACAGGATTAGGAATAAGTATATTAGAGGGTTAGCCCAGGTTGGAAGATTTGGAGACAAAGCCAGAGAGGCACGATTACGTTGGTTTGGACATGTGCTGAGGAGGGATGCTGAGTATATTGGGAAAAAGATGCTAAGGATGAAGCTACCAGGTAACAGAAAAAGAGGAAGGCCTAAGATAAGGTTTATGGATGTGGTGAGAGAGGACATGCAGGTGGTTGGTGTGACAGAGCAAGATGCAGAGGACAGGAAGAAATGGAAACAGGTGATCTGCTGAGGTGACCCCTAACGGGAACAGCCGAAAGAAGATGATGATGATGATGGTTACCAGGAAATTATGACTGGGCCATGAAAGGCACCTTTTCAGTACAGCTTGGGATAGAAAACCTCTCAAACAATGTACAACCAAATTGTAATAGTTCAGAAAATATTTTAAAGCACACAATAATTGACAATTGTAAAGTAATTGAAAGTGCACATCAGTGTAAACATTGTAAGTTTATGCAGAATGCAGTACTTGGATATGTAATATACTGTAGAGAGTGTTCACAATATTTATAAAGTTCTATGCTGTGCTTAAAGAGAGCCTTACTGTAGAGTTTTGAGGAAAAATGGATGAAGAAAGCAGTTGTAGAAAGACTAGACAGGTGTGACTGAACAGTAGCAAGGCTACATTTTGTGGAAGTATGTCTGCAGGCACTTTAAAAGTAGAAGAGTTCTCAATTTGCCTCAGAGAAAGAGGAATCAGATTCCTGAGCATGGCCACTTTATTGGAGTAGAGTGCATCTCCATGCGAGTTATGAGTCTTGTGTTTTTAGGCCAGGAATTTGCCTTGGGGAAATGTAAGGAAGGAAAATGTACTGGTGTACTGAATGATTGTAAGTGGGTGCAGTATGTAAGTAGTTAATGAATATATTAAATCATAAAGGTCCAAGTATAGACCCCTGAGGAACACCTACGTATATTCACAGAGAGAAATATTGAGTATGCAGTTTGCTGTGAGATGCAGTGGTCTTTTGTCACCAAGGTAACTTTTTTAATCATAAAATGTTGTTAATTGACAGGTGGCGGTCCCTGATGGTTTGGAGCAGTAGGGGCTGTGAGACTGCAAAATTCTTTAGAAAGGTCCAGGAAGGTTGTTAAAACTGGTTGACTATTGCCATCATGTGTGTTAATAGTGTAAAGAAAGGAGAATTAAACAGTTGTTGTTGTCCTATGTTGTGGTCAGAAACCATGCTGCCTAATGTCCAAGTGCCTATTTTCAAGGAGGTACTTGAATAGCTGGAAATGGATATATTACTTTGACTTTGCTTTCAGTTTCACAAGAATACTGACAAAAGAATGGTAATTATGTCTTTACAGGGATAATGGAGTACCCTACAGCAGAGATACAATTCTAGACTGAGTAAAGTACATTATAATATAGGTAGGTGTAGAATCCAACTTAGGCCATGGAGTAATAGCAGAGGAAAATTTTCACCATTTTTTTATCTTGATAATTTTCTATATTTTTCACATTTTTAAAAACAGTTATATATTCTCACATTATTACATCATAGTTTTCATAAGTAGCGCTCATTATTTTTTTACAAAGCATTACATGTTTGCTTTAATAACATCATTTCTACTCAGTCATTTAATAAGATAGTCTTCCTCATTATACCTCTCCAAGAACAGAAGTCCATGAGGCCAATGTTAAACTGTGTTTTGAATGTGGAAAAGTTATCACAGTAAATTAGCTTTAGTGGCAGAGAGTTCCATATTCTAGAGAGTTGGTTGCTATATACTGCTTCACATGCTGAATTGTTAAACTTGTGTATGCTTAGTAAACATTTGCATGAGGATCACAGATTTCTTAATGACATATCTGCAGCAAGATTATTTTTAGACTGGGACACTTGTATGGTTATAGACTAGATTGTGTGCCATAAGTAGTTAGGTAGACTGGGACACTTGTATGGGTATAGACTAGATTGTGTGCCATAAGTAGTTAGGCATAGCTGAACTGTTGAGTTAGTTCCAGCCATTTGAGTTTTTGATGGACTACACAATGATGAGACCTATAGGGAAGGTTGCATGTAAATTCTTCAATTTTATTGTAGCATTGTTTCAGTTCAGGGGTCATGCTGGAGTGCAGTTTAATAGGTATGGGTGAGGTAGACAGTAATGTCGGAAGTAGGTAGGCAGAAGCAATATTTTTTCTGCTGTCTTCCGTGAGACATGTATTAATGCAGTATAGAGTTTGAAGTTTCTGTTATGTTCTTTATACTACTACTGAAATGGGTGAGCCAAATGTTAGGTTATCATCCGTAGTGACCCCAAGTAGTTTGGTGTGTGAAACTCATTGAATCTGAGTGTTGTTTAGGTAAATAACAGTTAGGTGTGGGTTGGCATCATTGTACGATTTGGGAGTTAAGAAAAGCAATTTGATCTTTTGGAGATTTAGTAGGAGTCAGGAATAATTAAGCCAGATCTCAATGCAGGAAAATGATTCATAATTTTTTTTTTTTTTTGGAATGAGTTAAGATTTTCTCCTGCACAGCTGACCTGCAAGTCATCTGTATATTGTAACAGAATGGCATTATTAGAGGCTTTCTGAAGGTCATTTTTGAAAATGATGAAAAGTAAAGTTCTTAAATTGAACCCTGGGGAAACCCTACTGTAATTGGGAGAAAGGGGGAAAGTTTGGTTTCCCACCTGATGGCTCAGTGTCTGTTTGAAAGGTAGCTGCTAAACCATTGTACAGCTGAGTGTGAGAGGCTTATGAGTTTTAGATTTTGAAGGAGTATGCTGTGAGAGACCATGTCAAATGATTCTGAAAGATCTAAAATAGAAGATAGGCTATTTTACCCATGTTAATTCTGAGGTTGACAATATTCATGAAGTCCAAAAGTGTCACTGCAGTTTCGCCTGAAGCCATGTTATGTAGGGGAGATCATTTTATTGACATATTGGAGCAGCTGTATATGGACATACATTTCAAGGATTTTAGAGAGGGGGTAGAACGATGACATTTGGATGACAGTTATACCCTGGGATTCATTAACACCTACACTAAGTGTACACAGCTCACAGACAACACCAGCATAACTCAGGGTATGTTTATAAGAATTTTTATTTTCCTACTGATAGACTGTATGCTGCCTCTCATTCCAGCCTTCAAGAGGAATGATGTCAATACTGCTTTCTCCTGGATTTAAAGAGCCACCAGTGGAAAGATTGCTTGTGTTGCTCTCCTCTCTAGATGAAATAATAGGATCAGTAGATAACCCAAATTTAAAATCGGGCTGAAATTTCCTCCTAATGGGAATGATGTAAGCCAAATTGTTGCCATAAAAGGGGCTATTGCTAGCAACACTATTTGGGACTTTGAAACATCCAAATCTCTTCAGTACTATATTCAGTTGGGTACAATGTTCAAAATACTTATTTTCAAGCAAAACAGACAGATGTTTTTTAAGTCCTTTTTCTAAATCATTTAAAAGCACTCGCTTCTCCCTTACTGTCTATCCTTATGTATGGATGGAACTACCAGTGAAAGGATCATAATTGTAATTTAACAATGTAGCCACATCTTTAAAATTAGAACTGCTACCATCTCCAAACCCAAGTGGAAAAAGTACAACAGTATCCTCTCCATCAGAGGAATCAGTGGCAAAGATGTACCTCAAGATTTAATAAAATCTGTGTAGGCACAGTGTAGAGCCTACACAGAATGCCTCTGTGTACATGGCCATGGTTCCACCTTGGTAGTGTGCCATGCGTATTAATTATGGCTTGCTGCCGAGGGGAAGCCAAGGAACATGGATATTAAATCAGTGTAGAGAGAGGTGTAGTGACTACCCGTGGCTGCAGATGAATGTGACACTTCCTGTAATGCTCCCCATCCACTGTTGTAATGTTGTAAAGTGTGTCAACTGTATAATAATTCTTTTGTATGATGTCTTATTTATATATTTTTATTTCACTGATATTTGCACTGAATGGAGTGGAGTGCAGCAGAGCCGAGTGGAGCTCATACATACATGGCAGACACCTGCTAGACATCGGAAAATAGAAATTGGATGTAATTAATTATTTATTTATATGTGTGTTTAAGCTTGTTTGCGTGGTGAGGCATGGTGCTCAGCAATGCTAACAGGTAGCCTAGTAGTATATGCGAAGGTATACACATTTTTATAATATCCAACTAGCTCCATGGGTAAAGTTATGCTCTTATAGTAGTAGTAGGTCCTATGTTCAAGTCCATAACAGGAAGAATATATCTGTAAATGAATGTACTATTTTTCTGTAATTTTATTACAGTATTGTGAATTTTGGCACTACTGCTGTCTGCTAAGGACTGCTCAGTCATGTTAAGTAGTCCATGAACATGCTAACGGCTATCAATGTTTGCGCGGTGCTAAGGCTTGCTAAAACCTGGCTACTTGGCTTTGCTTAGCTAGTTTGTGCACTGCTATGTGATGTGGCGCTTTTTTGAATGTTGCTGAATGATGTGTAAGGGTGGGAAAACAGCTTATATTAAGCCCAATAGGTGGGAATTCTGCAACAGTCATTGGAGTTCATTCAACTGTTGGTATGGCTGGCGGTATTGGTGAAGGTGTGCTCTTTCGAGGTGCAGTGGTGGGGCATTCAGGAGTCCATGGTCATTGTCAGACTCCTTACTAAAAACCATGAACCATGGCTGATGCAGAGCAGATTCCAGAGATCAGAGTGCAAGATGGAGGCCTGGCACCATTTTGGCCAGGGAACTTACCAGTGTTACTGGTATCCCCAGCACAGGTGAGCAGTGTCATCACCTTTTTGATGACCTGAAAAGGAGGAAGAGGGGAACTCTGGACACCTGGGTCCAGAAAGCTTGAGCTGGGAATGTTCCACAAGTATACAAGTATGTCTTCCTCGTCTAACCAATATGCAAGCTGAAGGTCTGCAAAACAGGTATGCATAATGGTGTGCTTCTCTCCCAACAGCTGCAGCTGAGAGGGCTCGCAATGTTGAGTCCCATGCTGTGTGCCTGGCCACGTTGCACTGTGAGAGTGGTAAGTACATATTTAGTATGCCAATTGCAATAAGCAAGAAAGGGTAAACATTTCCTGGAATAAAGTATGCACAAGAAAAACTGTACTGCAATAAATGGGCATGTAGAACTGTAGTCAATAAATGGGTAATTAGAGCTATAGAGCTGTGGTGCAATAAATGAACAATAAGAACTGTATAACAGTGAAGCATTAGCAATACCAATAACAGTAAGCAAAAGTACCTACAGCTCATCACAGTTTAGAAAATCATTTACAAACCCTTAAATTGCCTTGCCCGCTCTTCCATCCTAACTCACTACCACCCAATTAGACCACTTAGATCTGAAAATCAATGTCTTTTGCAAGTGGACATACCTAAACTTCCTGTTGGCAAATTGCTTTATTCCTTCTCTATTGCCAAGCATCGGGACTCTCTCCCATTAGCTATCAGAACCCCCAGTAGCATCTCTTTCCTCAATAAATCTCTGCGGCATCACCTCTCTACCCTATGGCAATGTAATTGTCTGAACTCTCATCCATCCATGACCTAACTATCTGCATTTTAAATTTGTTCCTTCTCTAATTTACATCCTTACCCCTGCAAACTAGATTTTCTCTATTCAATACTTCTAATTTATCTCTGTTTTCTCTATCCACCCTCACCCTTTTCATCTAACCACACCTTTCTCTCCACTCTGCTACCTATAAAACCAAAACATCTTCAGTATATTGCCAAGCTATCTTTACTTGATTACACTAACCTTAGAGTTTAATAAGTTCATCATTTTACTAGTTTGAGACTCTTAACCACTAAAAATGTGTACATATGTATTTACACACTTTCACCTTTTGTATACTAAACCCTGTTTTGTAATCTTGCTTATATATCCAGATTGTTTTATTTTACATTTTATGTGTTGTCATATTGTGGAGCTTTGTATATTTGTCTGTTTTGTAATATTGCTTGTATGTCCAAATTGTTTTATTCCGCATTTTATTTTACATATGTATTGTCATATTGTGGAGCTTTTCTCCCCAGGCCTCCACTGAACATGGGCTCTTTTGGCCCAGTGGACTATCTCGGTAAACAAATGCCAATAAATAAATAAATAAATGTTGTTCAGCAGGATTGTATTTTGTCAAAACCATTGCAGTAGAGCTGTATGCATTGATTGTCTATAGTAAGTTTGCTGCAGTCAAGTGTAACACTTTAATAGCTGTAGCCAGCAAATCTAATGGTCTGCAAACTGTATTGCTCAACTCATAGTAGTGTCCAAGGCAGTCTCCAGGCCAATATCAGTCACATAATGCTCTCTCTTCCTCAGACAGCAGGTAATAAAGGTATATGGGTGAGGTAGCCCAGTCTATGGGCAAATATTGTTTCCGGACTTCATAGATATTTCAAACCACTAACAACAAAATGTGTTCAGTAGCATTGCTGTTTCTAAAATACAGCTTTTTCATATATGCAGCATGGTTGTATTCCATGCATGTGTGTTCTACTGTCACTGCAGTCTAGTATAACACTGAAATAGTACTAGAATGCCAAAGGAATGTCCTGTAACTTGTATTGCCCATTTCATAGTATAGTTGATCTCCAGGCAAGTATCAGTCATTCAGTAGTCAGCATTGACTCAGTAGCTCAGTCTGTTAAACACTTTGTATACAGTACATTTTGCCACACATGGTTCTGGGTTTGAATCCAGTGGTATATAGCACTAAATTTTCAGTATCAGTCATGTAATGCTCACATTTTCTCTCTCACTAGGAGCACAAGAAATATATGGGTGAGGTGGCCCATATTATGAGCAGATATGTGTTTAGATTTCACAGAATGTTAACATCAATACCAAGAATGTGTTCATCAGCATTGCTGAGTCATAAATAAAGCTGTGTAATCCCAGTATGGCTGCATTCCTTTCATGTCTGTACTAAGTTGTTGCAGTCAATTATTACATTATTTGCAGATGTCCCTTGCAGTCACAGCTATTGGGTTCTACTCCCATACCTGCCAACTAAGACATGACGCCTGTCTAGTTTACTTACTGTAGAGAAACATGTATCTCAAGTGTCAAAATTTCTTGTAATGTAATTAAAATGGCCTAATCAGTCTGTCACATGATTAGCAGATAAAATAATACCCAGAATGTAATGTATTGCCAAATCTATTTAGAGAACATCTGGGTAGTTATGCAAGTCCACATTATGTGAAACTGTTCTATGTAGTGTTGTACCTGCATTTGGAACTGCTTGGCCTATACTGACCCATGCTAACAGCTTGAGAGGCATCTACGTGCTACATCAGTTATAGGAGAATTGTAGTCACTGTACTCAAACCTGACACTACACACTTGTAGAGTATATATTTCAGTGGATTAAGGGATATAGGCTGCAATGCCAGTAATGCAATTTTTCTCTCTTTCCCCACCCCTTATCTTCATTTATTTAATACTGTTATTTATTATTATGATTTAATATTAACACACTTTGTTCCACTAACTATATTTTGAAAACATGTGTTTCATTATTGATATGATTTATTATGATTTAATAATATATTTAGTTAAACTAACTATATTGGAAAATGTGGTTGATTATTGTTATGTTTTATTATGATGCAATATTAATTTGTTAAACTAACTGTTTTGTTGGCTGTATGGTTTAATTTGTACTGGGATGCTGTTAACACCACGTTTCAGATAATGCAAGACTGAGTTTCCAGTCATCAAACTACACAGAACCAAGGACAAGGGAACAAAGGACAAAGAAAGAACTGTCATACATCAGACTCTGAGAATAAATATCAGACCGTTTGGTATAAAATGAGTGTGTGTGAACAAGCTTTGATTATTTGCCATAGAGAGCTGACAGCATCTGTGTTACACGCTTGCAGATCTGAGAAGAAAATTGTGAAAGTAAAGCGTACTGACTGAAGCAGTTATCTTTGTGTATTTATTGTACTCAGTACAATACAGTAATAAGACTAGTTGATTACAATAAATAGTTAAATGAACTGTAGTATGCATGCATGTAAATGCAAGTGACAGCGAGAAACAAACAGGAAGATGTCATGTAATTTTTTCAGATGGCCGTATGGATTAGTTTTTACTGGCATGCTGTTACTATACTAACTTTTATGTTACGTAATGTTGTGTTACACATTATACATTAATATGTATTTGGATGAATATATATGATGTTCGATTCTCTTAATACTAATAAATAAACACAAAAAGCAGAAAGCCCAAAAGTGGTAAGTCCAAAATGCCAGTCAGTAAATTGGCGAAAAAACGCGAGTTATAGCAGCAAATCCTTCCTGTTGCAACCAATCCGTAAGTCAGATAAAGTGGTCAAAGCCAAGAAACACCACGTAAAAAGTCCCTTTAACGCAAGTTTAATTGTTGAAAAATACAGCGTTCTCGCCCGAGACGCAGCTCAAGCTTCCTCAGACAAGTGGTTTACACCCACAAAGTAACAGTTTAAAAACACAAAATACGCGGGCTTTTTACTAAAAGAATTTTAAAGCAACACTAACCTTTCCGTTAATTGTGTAACCCTACAGAACCGCTAAATGGTCCGTGTCAAATGTGGATCTACTAGCGGTGTAGGCAATAGTCAAAAATAGAAATAAAAAAGAAAAATTTTATGTCAGAGCCAAACAACTGCTAAGAATACATTCATCAAACAAAACAAAACACACGGACTGCAACACAGACCGTGTGTAGTTCGTTAAGTTATTTACTTGGCGTTTTACTGTGTGAAGCATGTGTTTTCTACAGTAACATTTAAAACATCCTTAGGGTCTGAACTACCGTAATACAAACTTAAACATATAATTAAATACAGTTTAAAGTAATGTAAGATTAAAAATAACTAACTTAAAATTCAGCCTGAAGAGCTTTGTTGTGATAAACCACCCTCGCTTTACAATCTATGCGTAGGAATACACTTCCCATTTCTTTCCCTTTACGTAACCAATTGGTTCGAACTCCTGCAATCTATGTTAAAGTGTTGGTGTTTACAATTTAAGATTGACACTCAAAAGGAACAAGGTAACCCTGTTGTTGTGCAGGTACAAGGTAAACACACAGGTGTCAAATGGTTAAAAATTTTACTAATGCGTGTTAAACCCTGCTCAATGTCAACGTAGGGTAAATGGACAAGTGTTAAATGGTTAAGAACTTTTACTATACAAATTGTGCTCTGCTCCAGAACAACACTTGCTAAATGTTGTTAGAGCTCTTTTAAACATTGGTTGTTCCTACGTAGCGGCCGTAACAGCTTAAACCTCTAATGGTAATGCACTGTGCACGACACTATGAAACACCTTTTGCCTCAACGTTGTAAAGCTATGTCAACTGTTAGTGATAGTTCACTTAACACCGGGCACCAGACTGTGACTCCCGCCCCATGCTCTTCATCGCTTGTAACTTTTTAGTTTTAATATACAAGCTATATTACAATGCTCGTTCAAGCCAGGGAAGGAGAATGAGTCCAGTAAAAGTTGCCATTCTAGTTCTTTATTTTCTAGAAAGAGAGAAATTGGACCACCCCTTTCCACCTTATTAACTTGATCTATAGCTAAAAATTGGAAGTTGTGCCCAGGATGCTTGTCAATGTGCTTGGCTAATGCATTGACTTTATTATGTTTCCTTATGGCATAAGAATGTTCATATACCCTGTCACGTAGTCTCCTGTCAGATTTACCCACATAGAAGGAAGGGCAACAAGTGCAGGTAGCTAAGTACACTATGGACCTCGACTGGCAGTTTAGTTTATGTTTAATGTTATACCTCTTGTCACGTATTATAAAGGAGCTAGATGCCCTAACTAAGTGACAGTAGTTACAATTACCACACTGGAAACAACCTTTAGTTTTTGGTGACCAATCTGGTCCACTAGATCTTTCAAGAATTGCTTTCAAGTTGTTGCCCCTTCTATAAGTAATCCTGGGCTTCAATCCTAGTTTTTCCAAAAGGTGTTCATCATTGGTGATGAAATACCAATTTTTATAAAGAATCAATTCAATTGCCCTTGAGTCCAAGCTAAAACTAGTTATAAAATTAGTCCCTATCTTGTCATAATTGCCTTGAGGTCCCACAGTGGTCATAGTGCCGTCTACCACATCATTTAAGCTCAAACTTGGTGAGCACGCTGTAATTCTTTGGCCCTGTTCAAGGGGACCTTGACCTTGTGAAAGAAGTGGTAAGAAAAAACCTAAACCTCTTTTCTTAGTTACCTCATCATAAATTTGATTAAATAATAAGTCCGGGTACCCCCTGTTAGTGAACATTTTCTTAAGAAGCTTACATTCATCAAAGAACAACTTCTCATTACTGCACATTCTAGAAGCACGTATTATTTGGCCTTTAATGATGGCTTTCTTTTGTTTGAAAGGGTGACTACTTTTAAAATGTAACAAAGCGTTGCAATAGGTGGGCTTTCTATGTATGTTAGAAAGAAATAGTCCTTCCTCGCAATCCTTAAATAATTTAACATCCAAGTAGTCAATGCTAGTTACAGAGAATTTGGATGTGAATTTTAAAAATTCAGTAGTACTGTTAATAAATGTTAGAAAATTTTCAGCCTGTGTCTTACTGCCTTCAAACAGTATAAAAATGTCATCCAAATACCTGGTGTAGAATTTAACAAAGCCCATTATTTCATTGTTGTTAAACAAAAAATGTTTCTCCCAATATACCATAAACAAGTTTGCGACGCAAGCGCCGCATGGGGACCCCATCGCAACACCCTGGTTTTGTTTATACACTTTCCTATTAAAGGTGAAAAAATTAGAAGTTAGGATAATATCCAATAATTGGGAAACAGTGTCAACCTCTTGTTTAGGCGCTTCAAGGTCAATTAACAAAAGGGAAATCCACTCAATTGCTTCAGTGTGTGGGATTGATGTATAAAGGTCTAAAACATCAATAGTGAGTAGGTTCAATGTTTTTTTGAATTCAATGTTCTGTATTTTTTCCAGAAAGGACCATGAGTCCTTACAAATTTGGGTAAAAAGTGTCACATATTTACTCAGAATATGGTCCACCAGTTGTGCACAAGGGTACGTAGAAGAAATGCGGCTATCTATAAGTGCTCGAAAAGGTGGGTTATGTAGGTCTTTATGCATCTTGGGGATGCCAAAAACAACAGGTGTTTTAGGCATAATGATGTCAATATAATTATACTGTTCTGTGTTAATATTCCCGTTAATGTGCAAGTCCCTAAAATAACTTCTATTCCTACAATATGAAGTGTTCATTTCATTCAACGATGAGGGACAATAAGCAGGTCCTTCCAAGATGTTTTCCATTTTCTCAATGTATTTGTAATTGTCGAGAATGACCAAGCCCCCACCTTTGTCTGGTTTTAAAACCCTAACTGGAGCTCTACTAAGTGCGTCTAAAGCGCTCAGTTGCTCCTGTGTGATGTTGTATTCAACATTCTCCTTATACAAGGGTCTAGTACTTGACAGGTGTCTAAAATCCAGCTCACAAATCTTTTCAAATAAAAATAATCCCGTGTGCAAAGGGGGGTTAAAAGAACTAGTTAATTTTAAATTGTTACTGCCCATCTCCGTGTTGTCATACAATAGCTTTAAATTTAATTTTCTTACAAAACACTTTAAATCAATAAGTGTCCTTACGAGGTTACATCTGGACGATGGTACAAAGGAGTAACCAAAAGCCAAGAGTTCTATCAAACTGGGAATCAACTCAAAAGTAGAGAAGTTGTAAATAGTAAAGTCACCTTTATAATTTCTCAGAGTTTTTAAAACACCAAGATGGTTGTTAGCCTGGGTTTCCAAGTTTAAGCCCGGTTGTTCCAGTTCTTCTTCTGGAATGGGCGAGTCTTCGCTTTCCCTAAAAAATGGCCACCATGGTAGTTTTGCTCCTGGTTGCCGTTGTTAGTATGCTGGTTGCTCCTAGTATTATGAATTTTAGGCCGGGTACTTTGCTCAACTTGGTTGGAAACACCACCGTTACCCAAATGCTCTTGTGACTCCTCTTCCTGTTCTTCCAAGGAACCAGGAGTGTTGCTACTATCGTCCGCCAAGTTACTTTGAGGTGTAGTAGAAGGGAGCACTAGTTTGGGATATGCAGTGTTGTTAAGGTAACTTTGTCTGTCCCTGGCCAGTTTCTTATTTTTGTTACCTTTGTATTTTTCTAATAGGCCGTCTATGCTTGTGAAGATTCTGGAGTAATCGTATTTGTACCTATCAAAGTACAAATTTTCTTTTAAGCTAATGTCCAACCTATTGACTTCCTCAATCAATGATGATATTTGGATGTTATAGTGTTTAATTATTAATTGCAAGAGTTGGCTTCCCTGGTTTTCAAAAAATAACAACAAGTCCTTGCAAAAATCAGTGCTGTTAAACAAATTAGTAGGGCAAAAGGTAGAACGTAGACCTTTTGGGATAATTTTTTCTTTTAAGCACTGCTGGAAGTAAGCCACTTCAAGTTGTAATTTTTTTAGTTTCAGCAGTTTTAAGTCAAGGGTTTTTAAAGTTGTTGAAACATTAATTTCGTTGTTAGATGATTCAACTGGTCCCCTAGCCGGTTGCCCCTGATCTGCGCTGAACTGTAAATTGTTGGTGTTAAGGATCCATACTCCGCAGTTCGGGACACCTATAAGCCCAGGAGGCATAGGTAATGCTGTGTTTGTCAGTGCTACGCCGTTACTTGGAGCAGCCAGTCTGTTTAACTGTCCTTCGTCTACAAAATGTGTGCTCATTTGGCTGTGGGTACGTTGCCCTGGTGTGATCAAAGAAATGCTCCCTTCAGAGCTCATGCCAGGTAAGACGCCCAAGGAATTCATTTGAGTTGAACATGATGCAGGTAATTGACCTGAAGCACCAATAGCGTTTACCCTGGTGTTGTCGTTGACCTTCTTGTCAAGTGCGTCAAGTTTATTACAAAACATGTCCATTTTAGTGCTGAGTGCACACACTAATGCCGCTAGCTCGCTTGTTGTGTCATCACTATTAGAGTTCCTTAAAGTATTAAAGATAACCGGACTTGCCGGACTTGTCGGGCTGCCGCGCCATACCAATGCAAAAGACACAACGAAATAGACCAGTAAATAAACACAAAAAGCAGAAAGCCCAAAAGTAGTAAGTCCAAACGCCAGTCAGTAAATTGGCGAAAAAACACGAGTTATAGCAGCAAAACCTTCCTGTTACAGCCAATCCTTAAGTCAGAGTAAGTGGTTAAAGCCAAGAAACACCACGTAAAAAGTCCCTTTTAACGCAAGTTTAATTGTTAAAAAAATACAGCGTTTTCGCCCGAGACACAGCTCAAGCTTCCTCAGAACAAGTGGTTTACACCCACAAAGTAACAGTTTAAAAACACAAAATACGCGGGCTTTTTACTAAAAGAATTTTAAAGCAACACTAACCTTACAGAACCGCTAAATGGTCCGTGTCAAATGTGGATCTACTAGCGGTGTAGGCAATAGTCAAAAATAGAAATAAAAAAGAAAAATTTTATGTCAGAGCCAAACAACTGCTAAGAATACATTCATCAAACAAAACAAAACACACGGACTGCAACACAGACCGTGTGTAGTTCGTTAAGTTATTTACTTGGCGTTTTACTGTGTGAAGCATGTGTTTTCTACAGTAACATTTAAAACATCCTTAGGGACCAACCTAACTTAATACGATCTTAAACATGTAATTAAAAACAATTTAAAGTGGTATAAGATTAAAAATAACTAACTTAAATTTCAGCCTAAAGGGTTTTGTTGTGATAAACAACCCTCGCTTTACTGTCTAAGCGTAGAAAAACACTTCCCGTTTCTTTCACTTTACGTAACCAATTGGTTCAAACTCCTGCAATCTGTGTTCGAGTGTTGGTGTTTACAATTTAAGATTGACACTCAAAGGAACAAGATAACCCTGTTGTTGTGCAGGTACAAGGTAAACACACAGGTGTCAAATGGTTAAAAATTTTACTAATGCGTGTTAAACCCTGCTCAATGTCAACGTAGGGTAAATGGACAAGTGTTAAATGGTTAAGAACTTTTACTATACAAATTGTGCTCTGCTCCAGAACAACACTTGCTAAATGTTGTTAGAGCTCTTTTAAACATTGGTTGTTCCTACGTAGCGGCCGTAACAGCTTAAACCTCTAATGGTAATGCACTGTGCACGACACTATGAAACACCTTTTGCCTCAACGTTGTAAAGCTATGTCAACTGTTAGTGATAGTTCACTTAACACCGGGCACCAGACTGTGACTCCCGCCCCATGCTCTTCATCGCTTGTAACTTTTTAGTTTTAATATACAAGCTATATTACAATGCTCGTTCAAGCCAGGGAAGGAGAATGAGTCCAGTAAAAGTTGCCATTCTAGTTCTTTATTTTCTAGAAAGAGAGAAATTGGACCACCCTTTCCACCTTATTAACTTGATCTATAGCTAAAAATTGGAAGTTGTGCCCAGGATGCTTGTCAATGTGCTTGGCTAATGCATTGACTTTATTATGTTTCCTTATGGCATAAGAATGTTCATATACCCTGTCACGTAGTCTCCTGTCAGATTTACCCACATAGAAGGAAGGGCAACAAGTGCAGGTAGCTAAGTACACTATGGACCTCGACTGGCAGTTTAGTTTATGTTTAATGTTATACCTCTTGTCACGTATTATAAAGGAGCTAGATGCCCTAACTAAGTGACAGTAGTTGCAATTACCACACTGGAAACAACCTTTAGTTTTTGATGACCAATCTGGTCCACTAGACCTTTCAAGAATTGCTTTCAAGTTGTTGCCCCTTCTATAAGTAATCCTGGGCTTCAATCCTAGTTTTTCCAAAAGGTGTTCATCATTGGTGATGAAGTACCAATTTTTATAAAGAATCAATTCAATTGCCCTTGAGTCCAAGCTAAAACTAGTAATAAAATAAGTCCCTATCTTGTCATAGTTGCCTTGAGGTCCCACAGTGGTAATAGTGCCGTCCACCACATTGTTTAAGTTCGAACTTGGTGAGCACGCTGTAGATCTTTGGCCCTGTTGAAGGGGACCTTGACCTTGTGAAAGAATTGGTAAGAAAGAACCTAAACCTCTTTTCTTAGTTACCTCATCATAAATTTGATTAAATAAAAGTCCGGGTACCCCCTGTTAGTGAACATTTTCTTAAGAAGCTTACATTCATCAAAGAACAAATTCTCATTACTGCACATTCTAGAAGCACGTATTATTTGGCCTTTAATGATGGCTTTCTTTTGTTTGAAAGGGTGACTACTTTTAAAATGTAACAAAGCGTTGCAATAGGTGGGCTTTCTATGTATGTTGGAAAGAAATAGTCCTTCCTCGCAATCCTTAAATAGTTTAACATCCAAGTAGTCAATGCTAGTTACAGAGAATTTGGATGTGAATTTTAAAAATTCAGTAGTACTGTTAATAAATGTTAGAAAATTGTCAGCCTGTGTCTTACTGCCCTCAAACAGTATAAAAATGTCATCCAAATACCTGGTGTAGAATTTAACAAAGCTCATCATTTCATTGTTGTTAAACAAAAAATGTTTCTCCCAATATACCATAAACAAGTTTGCGACGCAAGCGCCGCATGGGGACCCCATCGCAACACCCTGGTTTTGTTTATACACTTTCCTATTAAAGGTGAAAAAATTAGAAGTTAGGATAATATCCAATAATTGGGAAACAGTGTCAACCTCTTGTTTAGGCGCTTCAAGGTCAATTAACAAAAGGGAAATCCACTCAATTGCTTCAGTGTGTGGGATTGATGTATAAAGGTCTATAACATCAATAGTGAGTAGGTTCAATGTTTCTTTGAATTCAATGTTCTGTATTTTTTCCAGAAAGGACCATGAGTCCTTACAAATTTGGGTAAAATGTCACATATTTACTCAGAATATGGTCCACCAGTTGTGCACAAGGGCATGAGAAGAAATGCGGCTATCTATAAGTGCTCGAAAAGGTGGGTTATGTAGGTCTTTATGCATCTTGGGGATGCCAAAAACAACAGGTGTTTTAGGCATAATGATGTCAATGTAATTATACTGTTCTGTGTTTATATTCCCATTAATGTGCAAGTCCCTAAAATAACTTCTATTCCTACAATATGAAGTGTTCATTTCATTCAACGATGAGGGACAATAAGCAGGTCCTTCCAAGATGTTTTCCATTTTCTCAATGTATTTGTAATTGTCGAGAATGACCAAGCCCCCACCTTTGTCTGGTTTTAAAACCCTAACTGGAGCTCTACTAAGTGCGTCTAAAGCGCTCTTATTTTATTCTATTTTATTACTAGTTTTAGCTTGGACTCAAGGGCAATTGAATTGATTCTTTATAAAAATTGGTACTTCATCACCAATGATGAACACCTTTTGGAAAAACTAGGATTGAAGCCCAGGATTACTTATAGAAGGGGCAACAACTTGAAAGCAATTCTTGAAAGGTCTAGTGGACCAGATTGGTCATCAAAAACTAAAGGTTGTTTCCAGTGTGGTAATTGCAACTACTGTCACTTAGTTAGGGCATCTAGCTCCTTTATAATACGTGACAAGAGGTATAACATTAAACATAAACTAAACTGCCAGTCGAGGTCCATAGTGTACTTAGCTACCTGCACTTGTTGCCCTTCCTTCTATGTGGGTAAATCTGACAGGAGACTACGTGACAGGGTATATGAACATTCTTATGCCATAAGGAAACATAATAAAGTCAATGCATTAGCCAAGCACATTGACAAGCATCCTGGGCACAACTTCCAATTTTAGCTATAGATCAAGTTAATAAGGTGGAAAGGGGTGGTCCAATTTCTCTCTTTCTAGAAAATAAAGAACTAGAATGGCAACTTTTACTGGACTCATTCTCCTTCCCTGGCTTGAACGAGCATTGTAATATAGCTTGTATATTAAAACTAAAAAGTTACAAGCGATGAAGAACACGGGGCGGAGTCACAGTCTGGTGCCCGTGTTAAGTGAACTATCACTAACAGTTGACATAGCTTTACAACGTTGAGGCAAAAGGTGTTTCATAGTGTCGTGCACAGTGCATTACCATTAGAGGTTTAAGCTGTTACGGCCGCTACGTAGGAACAACCAATGTTTTAAAGAGCTCTAACAACATTTAGCAAGTGTTGTTCTGGAGCAGAGCACAATTTGTATAGTAAAAGTTCTTAACCATTTAACACTTGTCCATTTACCCTACGTTGACATTGAGCAGGGTTTAACACGCATTAGTAAAATTTTTAACCATTTGACACCTGTGTGTTTACCTTGTACCTGCACAACAACAGGGTTACCTTGTTCCTTTTGAGTGTCAATCTTAAATTGTAAACACCAACACTTTAACATAGATTGCAGGAGTTCGAACCAATTGGTTACGTAAAGGGAAAGAAATGGGAAGTGTATTCCTACGCATAGATTGTAAAGCGAGGGTGGTTTATCACAACAAAGCTCTTCAGGCTGAATTTTAAGTTAGTTATTTTTAATCTTACATTACTTTAAACTGTATTTAATTATATGTTTAAGTTTGTATTACGGTAGTTCAGACCCTAAGGATGTTTTAAATGTTACTGTAGAAAGTATACGCTTCACACAGTTAAAACGTAAAGTAAATAACTCAACGAACTGCACACAGTCAGTGTTGCAGTCCGGGTGTGTTTTGTTCTGTTTGATGAATGAATTTTTAGCAGTTGTTTGGTTCTGACATAGAATTTTTTATTATTATTCTTATTGTTATTTTTGTCTATTTCCTACACCGCTAGTAGGTCCATACTTGACACGGACCATTCAGCGGTTCTGTAGGGTTACACAATTAACGGAAAGGTTAGTGTTGCTTTAAAATTCTTTTAGTAAAAAGCCCGCGTATTTTGTGTTTTTAAACTGTTACTTTGTGGGTGTAAACCACTTGTCTGAGGAAGCTTGAGCTGCGTCTCGGGCGAAAACGCTGTATTTTTCAACAATTAAACTTGCGTTAAAGGGACTTTTTACGTGGTGTTTCTTGGCTTTGACCACTTTATCTGACTTACGGATTGGTTGCAACAGGAAGGATTTGCTGCTATAACTCGCGTTTTTTCGCCAATTTACTGACTGGCATTTTGGACTTACCACTTTTGGGCTTTCTGCTTTTTGTGTTTATTTACTGGTCTATTTCGTTGTGTCTTTTGCATTGGTATGGCAAGCGGCAGCCCGACAAGTCCGGCAAGTCCGGTTATCTTTAATACTTTAAGGAACTCTAATAGTGATGACACAACAAGCGAGCTAGCGGCATTAGTGTGTGCACTCAGCACTAAAATGGACATGTTTTGTAAAAAACTTGACGCACTTGACAAGAAGGTCAACGACAACACCAGAGTAAACGCTATTGGTGCTTCAGGTCAATTAGCTGCATCATGTTCAACTCAAATGAATTCCTTGGGCATCTTACCTGGTATGAGCTCCGAAGGGAGCACTTCTTTGATCACACCAGGGCAACGTACCCACAGCCAACTGGGCACACACCTTGTAGACGAAGGACAGTTAAATGGACTGGCTGCTCCAAGTAATGGCGTAGCACTGACAAACACAGCATTACCTATGCCCCCTGGGCTTATAGGTGTCCCAAACTGCGGAGTATGGATCCTTAACACCAACAATTTACAGTTCAGCGCAGACCAGGGGCAACCGGCTAGGGGACCAGCTGAATCATCTAACAACGAAATTAATGTTTCTACAACTTTAAAAACCCTTGACTTAAAACTGCTGAAACTAAAAAAATTACAACTTGAAGTGGCTTATTTCCAGCAGTGCTTAAAAGAAAAAATTATCCCAAAAGGTCTACGTTCTACCTTTTGCCCCACTAACTTGTTTAACAGCACTGATTTTTGCAAGGACTTGTTGTTATTTTTCGAAAACCAGGGGAGTCAACTCTTGCAATTAATAATTAAACACTATAACATCCAAATATCATCATTGATTGAGGAAGTCAATAGGTTGGACCTTAGTTTAAAAGAAAACTTGTACTTTGACAGGTACAAATACGATTATTCCAGAATCTTCACAAGCATAGACGACCTATTAGAAAAATACAAAGGTAACAAAAATAAGAAATTGGCCAGGGACAGACAAAGTTACCTTAACAACACTGCATATCCCAAATTAGTGCTCCCTTCTACTACATCTCAAAGTAACTTGGCGGACGACAGCAGCAATACTCCTGGTCCCTTGGAAGAACAGGAAGAGGAGTCACAAGAGCATTTGGGTAATGGTGGTGTTTCCAACCAAGTTGAGCAAAGTACCCGGCCTAAAATTCACAACACTAGGAGCAACCAGCACACTAACAACGGCAACCAGGAGCAAAACTACCATGGTGGTTATTTTTTAGGGAAAGCGAAGACTCGCCCATTCCAGAAGAAGAACTGGAACAACCGGGCTTAAACTTGGAAACCCAGGCTAACAACCATCTTGGTGTTTTAAAAACTCTGAGAAATTATAAAGGTGACTTTACTATTTACAACTTCTCTACTTTTGAGTTGATTCCCAGTTTGATAGAACTTTTGGCTTTTGGTTACTCCTTTGTACCATCGTCCAGATGTAACCTTGTAAGGACACTTATTGACTTGAAGTGTTTTGTAAGAAAATTAAATTTAAAGCTACTGTATGACAACATGGAGATGGGCAGTAATAACTTAAAATTAACCAGTTCTTTTAACCCCCCTTTGCACACGGGATTATTTTTATTTGAAAAGATTTGTGAGCTGGATCTTAGACACCTGTCAAGTACTAGACCCTTGTATAAGGAGAATGTTGAACACAACATCACACAGGAGCAACTGAGTGCTTTAGATGCACTTAGTAGAGCTCCAGTTAGGGTTTTAAAACCAGATAAAGGTGGGGGTTTGGTCATTCTTGACAACTACAAATACATTGAGAAAATGGAAAACATCTTGGAAGGACCTGCTTATTGTCCCTCATCGTTGAATGAAATGAACACTTCATATTGTAGGAATAGAAGTTATTTTAGGGACTTGCACATTAACGGGAATATTAACACAGAACAGTATAATTATATTGACATCATTATGCCTAAAACACCTGTTGTTTTTGGCATCCCCAAGATGCATAAAGACCTACATAACCCACCTTTTCGAGCACTTATAGATAGCCGCATTTCTTCTACGTACCCTTGTGCACAACTGGTGGACCATATTCTGAGTAAATATGTGACACTTTTTACCCAAATTTGTAAGGACTCATGGTCCTTTCTGGAAAAAATACAGAACATTGAATTCAAAGAAACATTGAACCTACTCACTATTGATGTTATAGACCTTTATACATCAATCCCACACACTGAAGCAATTGAGTGGATTTCCCTTTTGTTAATTGACCTTGAAGCGCCTAAACAAGAGGTTGACACTGTTTCCCAATTATTGGATATTATCCTAACTTCTAATTTTTTCACCTTTAATAGGAAAGTGTATAAACAAAACCAGGGTGTAGCGATGGGGTCCCCATGCAAACTTGTTTATGGTATATTGGGAGAAACATTTTTTGTTTAACAACAATGAAATGATGAGCTTTGTTAAATTCTACACCAGGTATTTGGATGACATTTTTATACTGTTTGAGGGCAGTAAGACACAGGCTGACAATTTTCTAACATTTATTAACAGTACTACTGAATTTTTAAAATTCACATCCAAATTCTCTGTAACTAGCATTGACTACTTGGATGTTAAACTATTTAAGGATTGCGAGGAAGGACTATTTCTTTCCAACATACATAGAAAGCCCACCTATTGCAACGCTTTGTTACATTTTAAAAGTAGTCACCCTTTCAAACAAAAGAAAGCCATCATTAAAGGCCAAATAATACGTGCTTCTAGAATGTGCAGTAATGAGAATTTGTTCTTTGATGAATGTAAGCTTCTTAAGAAAATGTTCACTAACAGGGGGTACCCGGACTTTTTATTTAATCAAATTTATGATGAGGTAACTAAGAAAAGAGGTTTAGGTTCTTTCTTACCAATTCTTTCACAAGGTCAAGGTCCCCTTCAACAGGGCCAAAGATCTACAGCGTGCTCACCAAGTTCGAACTTAAACAATGTGGTGGACGGCACTATTACCACTGTGGGACCTCAAGGCAACTATGACAAGATAGGGACTTATTTTATTACTAGTTTTAGCTTGGACTCAAGGGCAATTGAATTGATTCTTTATAAAAATTGGTACTTCATCACCAATGATGAACACCTTTTGGAAAAACTAGGATTGAAGCCCAGGATTACTTATAGAAGGGCAACAACTTGAAAGCAATTCTTGAAAGGTCTAGTGGACCAGATTGGTCATCAAAACTAAAGGTTGTTTCCAGTGTGGTAATTGCAACTACTGTCACTTAGTTAGGGCATCTAGCTCCTTTATAATACGTGACAAGAGGTATAACATTAAACATAAACTAAACTGCCAGTCGAGGTCCATAGTGTACTTAGCTACCTGCACTTGTTGCCCTTCCTTCTATGTGGGTAAATCTGACAGGAGACTACGTGACAGGGTATATGAACATTCTTATGCCATAAGGAAACATAATAAAGTCACTGCATTAGCCAAGCACATTGACAAGCATCCTGGGCACAACTTCCAATTTTTAGCTATAGATCAAGTTAATAAGGTGGAAAGGGGTGGTCCAATTTCTCTCTTTCTAGAAAATAAAGAACTAGAATGGCAACTTTTACTGGACTCATTCTCCTTCCCTGGCTTGAACGAGCATTGTAATATAGCTTGTATATTAAAACTAAAAAGTTACAAGCGATGAAGAACATGGGGCGGGAGTCACAGTCTGGTGTCCGGTGTCAAGTGAACTATCACTAACAGTTGACATAGCTTTACAACGTTGAGGCAAAAGGTGTTTCATAGTGTCGTGCACAGTGCATTACCATTAGAGGTTTAAGCTGTTATGGCCGCTACGTAGGAACAACCAACTTTTAAAAGAGCCCTAACAACATTTAGCAAGTGTTGTTTTTGAGCAGAGTACAACTTGCATAGTAAAAGTTTTTAACTATTTAATATTTGTCCACTTCCACTGCGTTGTTATTGAGCAGAGTACAACACGCATTAGTAAAAGTTTCAATCACTCATCACCTGTGTGTTTACCCTGTATCTGCACAATAACAGGGTTATCTTGTTTCTTTTGAGCGTTAACCTTAAAAAGTAAACACCAACACTCGAACACAGATTGCAGGAGTTTGAACCAATTGGTTACGTAAAGTGAAAGAAACGGGAAGTGTATTCCTCATAGATTGTAAAGCTTAGGTGGTTTATCACAACAAAACCCTTTAGGCTGAAATTTAAGTTAGTTATTTTTAATCTTATACCACTTTAAATTGTTTTTAATTACATGTTTAAGATCGTATTACGGTAGTTCAGACCCTAAGGATGTTTTAAATGTTACTGTAGAAAGTATACGCTTCACACAGTTAAAACGTAAAGAAAATAACTCAACGATCTGCACACAGTCAGTGTTGCAGTCCGGGTGTGTTTTGTTCTGTTTGATGAATGAATTTTTAGCAGTTGTTTGGTTCTGACATAGAATTTTTTATTATTATTCTTATTGTTATTGTTATTTTGTCTATTTCCTACACCGCTAGTAGGTCCCTACTTGACACGGACCATTCAGCGGTTCTGTAGGGTTACACAATTAACGGAAAGGTTAGTGTTGCTTTAAAATTCTTTTAGTAAAAAGCCCGCGTATTTTGTGTTTTTAAACTGTTACTTTGTGGGTGTAAACCACTTGTCTGAGGAAGCTTGAGCTGCGTCTCGGGCGAAAACGCTGTATTTTTCAACAATTAAACTTGCGTTAAAGGGACTTTTTACGTGGTGTTTCTTGGCTTTGACCACTTTATCTGACTTACGGATTGGTTGCAACAGGAAGGATTTGCTGCTATAACTCGCGTTTTTTCGCCAATTTACTGACTGGCATTTTGGACTTACCACTTTTGGGCTTTCTGCTTTTTGTGTTTATTTACTGGTCTATTTCGTTGTCTCTTAATACTAACATTGGTTTGGTTAGTACTAACCATAACGGATTGCTATACCTCATATTTCACAGCACATCAAGGTAGGCCGGTTCTGGCTGATCCCACTACCTTGCCTTAACCAGCCATGGCACCAGGTCCCAGCACTTCCAGTAGTGCCCCCTCTGCTGACCCTGCACTACATGCAGTGTCAGGTAGTACCACCACAAGGGATGGGGCCCACCCCCCCCCTCTGGGAGTGGTGGTGGAGGGGGTGTTGTCACCTATGTGGATCTGCTGGTCCTGGTGCACAGGATAGTCCACTGTAGCTATCACCACCACCTGCACTGGATGAGGGGCATGCTGGCCACCCTGGTGTCCAGCCTTCAGCACAGCCACCCTTGGAGCAGTGATGGAACAGTGTTAACATTCCCATGGATGGGACGTGAGGCACACTGCTGCTGTCTGGAGGCATATGGGACTTGGATTCCACAACATCCTCCCTATGCAAGGTGTTCACCCCCCCCCCCATGTTGCACACAGCACCTCTGTCTGCTGTCTTGTCTATCTAGTCTTTTTGCAAATGCATCCTCACCTACCCAACTTACCTCCACCACAAGTACCTATGTCCCTTCACCAACATTCCACTCTCACCTTAAAAAAAATGAGCACCTGAAAAAAAAATATTGTCACATACATAGCTCTCCATTTCACACGTGTCCACTGGACACATGTAATTTGGTCCAACTAGATTGACAATGCAGTTATTTTGTCCTCACCCCTGTTTCTGGGGTTTGAGAATCCAAATTCATCTACAAATTCTGTCAAAGTGCACAGTTGTTGCTGTACATGAAATGGATAGTTATGGTTCTTTCCTACACCTTTCCTGCACATCCCTCCCTGCCCTTCACTATGTTTTTTCCTCTGCTTGCCCCCATTTCACCACTTTCCTATCTCCCCTTTTTTCTTTTTTTTATATTTTATACCACAGAGCTATGTGACGCACCACACACACACAGCTTTGTTAAGCTGAGCTAACTACAGCTATAATGACTATATGTGTTTCTAACAGTGTAAAACACATGCGCAAAATAAACATCTCTGCCATGTTTTGAACCCAAGCCTATCAAATGTGCATCACACTGCATTAACCTACCATGCCAGCAACTCTTAAAGTGAAACAAAATAATTGCCAATTAGAGTTATTAGGCTTGTTTCAGCGGAAACACCACGCAAACTGGAATAAAAAGTAATGGAAAAAATGGAAGTGTACCTTGGACTCTAGTGAATAGTATACCACTAGACAGCAAAATACATGATAATGGATGTAACTGAGGCCTGTGATAGCAGGTAAATGTGCCCTTTTATCAGCAACATGTAGAAACACACCTGCTAAGGCATCCATGGCAAAATACATATTCAACTGGGACTCTGGTACAGAAATACATCCATATAAAGCCATGCACACACTGATAGATATAGTAAATATGTGTCACAGCCTGTATGTGTGCACATATATCTTGCAAATATACCCACTGCAGCAGTGACTCAATAGTTTAGTCTGTTAAATGCCTTGCATACAGTACATTTTGGCTTGTTTTACAGTACATTTTGACTGATTTTCTGTTGGCTTTTGGTGGAACTGCCTTTAAAAGCACAATAACAGCTGCTAACACCCACATAACCTATAATGTTAATAACTCTTCTCCTGCACTGAAACTGATGTATCATTGTTAACTGCTATTTATACTGTAGATATCACTCTCATGCCAAAATGGCAGTTGTTACAGTAAACTTAGCTCAGGAAACTGTCAGTTTCAAGTGTAAGGTGCAGCAAAGGTGTGGCGAATACTGGGGTTAAATTATGTTGGACAATGTGTCTGGAATTGTGGACCTTTCTACCTCCTTTACAGTACAGACTATATAGCAATCATAATCTACATATACTAACCAGCTTCCTCTAACCGAAACATTCATATTTGAGTATAACTTTGGCTTTAGAACCAATATAACCTAGATTTTAGAAATAAACTATCTGGCACAACTAGAGTGTTTCACTGCATAACTTGTACCCTCCAAGCTGGTTAACCACTTGCTGCATATTACACTCAAACTTACACATTGTCTTAGAATTGTGTAGCTGAATTTCTGGACATGATTACTAGGGTCTATTTTATGTATTCAAATGCTTAATTGTTCAAATCACTAAAGATCGAACTTTAGCGATCGAACAGTTAAATGCTCGAATAAATTAAAAATAAATATTTACAAAAAAAAAAAAAGAAAAAGTAAAGGGTGTAAGCAGGGGGGAAAGTCCACCTGCACCCCCTACAACCACCGCTACTGAAATATACCAACTCCAAGATCGCACTTCAGTGTGCTACAGTGCGGAAATGGAAACCTTCCCATTTCCTACACTGTAGCGCAATCTTGGAATTGGTATATTTAAGTAGTGGAGCAGGGGGTGTGGGGGTGCAGGGGGACCTGCCCCCCTTGCTTACACCATTTAGTTTTTTTTTATTAGTTTTTTTTTTTTAATTTTTTAAAATATTCGAACATTTAAATGTCTGATCACTAACATTCGATCTTTAGTGATTCGAACATCTAAGCGTTCAAATATATAAAATAGACCCTTTACTAATTGATTGATGACCTGCATGTTGCTTATACTGTTTGGTTATGCTCTACAGTGATTGAATGTGATCTTAGTTGTTAATTCTTTTTATTGTTCACTAGAACTCTGACCTAGTTTGCACTCCTAAAACTGCAATTCTGTATTAAAAGTTAGCTAATTCCTATTTTCCTACTATCTTGTCATTTATTAGGTAGACTCCCCTCGGAGACCTCATCTCCTTCAATCAATTGCAGGAGAACCCAAGTAAAGTGAAGTACAGAAAGAATCCAAGTAAAGTGAAGTGCAGAAAGCTCATCCACCCCATTCATAGGACTGAACCTAGCAGGAGCTCATCTATAGGGCGATTAAGTATGGCATAATGTACCTTTTTAACTATCTATATATTACTTCTCAGGCTCGGCTTGCTCGGTTCCCTAGTACATCCACCCTTGACCCCCCCCCATTCTACCCTGTTCTACTATCCCATCGTTCACCTATCACTACCAACCAGCTCTAAACCTTGTACTCCCTAGACTGTTATTTTCTTTACTTTTCTTTCTGCACACTTTTCTGTGACTACTACATGCCCATAATGTCTTCTCCCACAACCTAGGCATCTTATTTATGCATCCTACAGCTACTGTCTTTCCCTACTCTCTTTGACCGCTCTCTGCCCTCTGAAATAACTTCCTACCCTAAGGCAGGTGTTGTCCTTGGTCTAGTCAATACCATCCAGCAATAAATGATTTACTAAACAAGCAAACAAAAGCTTACTTGGCTGATAGTCCTTCTCTCATAAAGTCTCTCCAAGGCCAGGGCCATCCCACTCCATTCACTCTCAGCTATGCTTCGAGTTCACTCCTCTCCCCTTCCCTACCCCCATTTCCACCCACCCCAAATCAATTTGCTTTATACTTACTAACCACACCCTTAAATTTCAACCTACACCTCTCACCAACCTAATTTATTCAATTACACATCTCTACATCCTCAGCCACACAATAGTTACCACACCCTCCTCATACTTCTACTTAGTCTGACCACACAGGCTTCTATAATACTCCTTATACATCTACTGTTACAGACAAAGGGAAACATGTTCCACATTCTGCATAATCATCTAATACTACCCCATTGTATACAGTTACAACTATAATGCTGCTCTAATTCTCAGCACTAACCACTTACCATTCTCTACTCCAAGACAACATCTCCTCTCCATGGCAAACAGCAACTATTAGACATCACTCTGTACCTCCATACATACACATTGCTTCAAGTCTCTTCAACAACTCCCACACTGACTCTTACCCACACAAAATACTATCACCTAAATACAAATCCCACACTTTTCTACAACACTTTATGATAACCAATACACCCAACAAACATTATAAACATAAAACAAATAAACTAACATGTAGTGGAGACATACACCCTAACCCTGGTCCCATCACACAGCTTAGCCCAAGCCCTTATTACCTTACTCCTCTCATCCATAGACAAAAGGCCTCTCTACTATTTCTTAACCTTAATGTAAGAACTATACTAAATAAGGTTCAAGACCTACATGCTCTATTAGCTGTATATAAACATGAATAACAGCCTGCATTTAAATTGGAACCTGTGTTCTGAGAGACTTACGAGACTATCTGCAAATATACAGAGCTGAGTATATTTTTCTTTATTATAGAGTTTAATTGTTGCTTAGATATCTGTTGTCTCACTGTTCTTAGAGACTGATCTGCAAATATACAGAGCTGAGCATATTTTTTTGGCTTAATAGTTGTACTATATTAATGGTTGCTCAGATCTCTGCTGAAACTGTCTTCCCAACCCAATTTTCTGCCTTGTCCTCAGCTGATATAACTGGTTTTTATAGCTTGTGTGTTACCTAACTCAAGGTTCCCTTAATTTGACCTGTTAATAACAGCCTGCATTTAAATTGGAACCTGTATTCTGAGAGACAACCTTACAAGACTATCTGCAAATATACAGAGCTGAGTATATTTTTCTTTATTATAGAGTTTAATTGTTACTTAGATATCTGTTGTCTCACTGTTCTGAGGGACTGATCTGCAAATATACAGAGCTTAGTATTTTTTTGGCTTAATAGTTGTACTATATTAGCGGTTGCTCAGATCTCTGCTGAAACTGTCTCCTCCCCCCCTGTTTTTGTTTTGTAATTAAATTTGGTGGCTTTTGCAGTACCCACCCCACTATAGATTTGATCTAGGACACTCCCCCAGTCCCATCTCTTTACCGCATTCTACCTAATAAACCCTTTCTGCACTTGCTTTTAGTCCTTTTTAATTTAATTGCATTTTTCAAAATGTGTGTGGTCTAATATTGCTACCTACTCAAGCGTGCTAGCTCGCACTGCATGTGAATTGTTTTTACTACTGTTTTTGCTACTTTTCTGTAAAAAAAAAATAAACTGTAAGCCTGTTTCCTCCCTTTACTGTAACTAGTGTTCCAGATACAGATTTGCTGTATCCAGGACTGTTTGTAAGCTTCTGAGCCCCTCAAGCCTTTTTGTGCTGGAGGAAGCCTTCTAGCTTATCAGTGGGAGAGGTAAGCATTAGGTAACCTGTCTACCACATAAGGAGTGGTTCTGGCCCAGAATTTGTAGTTATTGGGCGTTTGGGCAATCTTCCATCTCTCTCAACTTTCTGATTTGAAAGCCTGCATTTGCACTTGTTTCTGTCCTGTAACTCGTCTAGTGCAGATACAGATTCTTAGTTTTAGCACTTAAATTTGCTTATTCATGCTCAGCACTTGTTCAGAACTTGTAAGTACTAAATAAGCTACTAATTATTATAGCACTCAATCTTCCTCATTACCTAGAGGAAAACAGTTTTGTACTTATTTTTCTCACTGGCATTGAGAAAAACAGCTCTTGTACTCACTTTCCTCACTTATCTGGAGGAAAATAGTTTTTATTCAGGCATGTCCAAGGGTCCGCTCCCAGTGTTCCCTCCTGCCTATCTGATGAATCTGGGCATCTTGAGGCAATGTAGAAATTGCCTCATGTACACAGACAACCCTCTCCTCCTACCACCCAACACTACAACCTGTGAGAGATGCACTTATCTAGCCAAACTGGAGGTAAAGCTCTCTCCAACCAAGACTGAACCTGACAGTCATGAGGAGAAGGTAAACATTTGCACCACACCGCACTCATCACATAGTTTCACTACATCTACACCACCAAAATCCACACATAGAAACACAAAAATATTCGCGGAGGCTCTCAATAATAATCTGCCTAAGCAACAGAGACCTCCAAAGCAGAAACACAAGCAACCTCCATCCCCCAACACAACCCAAATGACACATAGCCCACAGACTCAGTGTGCCACTCAAACACAGCCAATAAGGCAAAACAATATACCCAACACACTAGTCATAGGTGACTCTATAGTCAGGCACACTGATGTCCCACTCACCAGGCTAAACAAGGAGAAGGTTACTGTCAGCTGCCCGTCAGGTGCCAGGGTCCGCCACATAACCCATGCACTCAGGTCACTCCACAACAAGTACAAATATGACTCTGTCATTGTCCATATTGGTGTGAATGACCTGAGACGTACCTCCCTGGGCTACATGAAAAGAGACATGGAAGAGCTCTCCGATCTTGTAGCCCAGGTAGGTATGACCCTAGCCCTGAGTAGCATTCTGCCATCGCCCAGAATGATACCGCAGTACAAGGACAAAATGATTGAATTCAATAATTGGCTAAGCTTCTGGTGTCATTCTAAGGGGATCCAGTATCTGTCTGCTTGGGAAGACATGGTCAACAGACCATGATGCTTTGCCACAGATGGCCTGCACCTGTCGCCCCTGGGATTCCGGATACTGGCTAAAGCTCTTGCTGCCCCTATAGTGCCTTTTTAAGCAGGGTTCAAGTAACAAATTCACCACCATAACAGGAACAAGCAAGCAAAAACTGAGGGTAATGCTATTCAATGCTAGAAGTTTAAATTTCAAAATGCACTCACTCGAGGCACTCCTTAAAATGGAGAACATCAATATCTGTGCAGTGACTAAGACCTGGTTCAAGGCTTCAGAGAGCGCCCCTGCACTACCAGGCTATAACTTATACCACACTTTTCTGCCATGTAACCTGGACTGAAACAACAAAGGTGGGGGTGTGTCCATATTCATTAAGGATATCCACACCTCCAGGCTAGTTGCTCAGCATAATGCATCCGAGGTTATCCAAGTGCAACTAACTCTTGGCAAAACTGCAATCCAAATTGTAGCTTGCTACAGATCCCTCACCATGCCCCAGGATTCCCACTCCTCTTTTCTTGATGTAGTGGAAAATATTAGGGTTCAACCAAACACTCTAATAATGGGTGACTTCAGCTACCCCAACATTAACTGGGAAAACTACTCATGTACCAACTCCTTAGCGCAACGCTTTTTGGAATTCATAAACTCCAATTCCCTAGATCAACTTATCCACACCCCCACCAGGGGCAACAGTATCCTAGACCTAGTCATTACCAACATGAGTGACTGGTGTTCCACACCTGAAGTCAACTCCTCGTTGGTCCGATCTGACCATAAGCTAATCACCCATATTATCCACATCCCACCCCTACCCCCCATTAAGGAAACCACATTAAAAAATTTCTCCAAAGCCAACTTCATGCTTTTTAAGACAGACGTAGTGAACTTCATGACACCCATGCAGATGGACAATACAGTTACAACTGCTGAATCCTACACAAATGCACTCTATAAACACTTACATGAGTGCATGGATCGTGCTATCCCAAACAGAACCAAGATGCTATCCTCCAAAAAAAGGAAGCCAATCTGGTGGTCCTCTGCCATAAACAAACTGTACAACAGAAGGAAGAAACTGTTGCAAAAGAGAGTAAAATCCCATGACTGGAGGAGCTCCCTGGTCAGCCTCAGTAAGAAGCTGAGATCCCTTATAAGATCCTCCAAAGCTAGCTACGAAAATAAAATCACCACTAATTCCAAGGACAACCACAAAGCATTCTATAGCTATGTCAAGAATCTCAATGGCAACACCCAGATCTGCTCTGAGTTACAGCACAAAGGCACAAAAATTACAGAACCAACTGATATTGCCAACATCCTGGCAGATAGGTTCAGTGCTAACTTAACCCCCCCCCCTCACCCCCTAAAGGGCCCATATCTATACAGGAAGAATGCAAAGTCCCTGTAATCACAACTACGCAGGTGAAAGCTGCACTCTCTAAAGCCAAAAACACAGCATCCATGGGACCGGACAACATCCCAGGCTGCATTTTACACGAACTTCAGAATGAACTGGGTCCTCACTTAAGCACCATGTTCAATAATAGCCTTGCATCAGGTTTTGTGCCCACTGAATGGCGCACAGCAACAGTTATCCCACTCCACAAAGGGGGAGCCACCACTGATCCTGGGAACTATACATCTATTAGCCTGATGAGCCTGGTCTGCAAGGCCATGGAACGTATCATCATGGAACTCATAAACAAAGATTGGTAACCTCCAAACTCTGGATCCCACCCAGTTCGGGTTTGTGAAAGGCAGATCATGCCTCCTGAACCTGATCGACTTCTTTGAGGCAGTCACCAAAGCCGTAGATGAGAGTAAGGTGGTTCACACAGCCTATCTTGACCTCACCAAGGCTTTCGACACCATCCCTCATTCTGGAATTATAACTAAACTCAATAAACTAGACATAAATCCCTACATCACAAGATGGGTTGCCAAATGGCTCACTGACAGAACCCACACTGTAAAAGTTGCAGACTCTAAATCTGATCTCAAACCAGTGACAAGTGGAGTACCACAGGGTTCCGTCCTGGGACTGCTCCTGTTTGGTATCTACTTCTCTGAAGTACAGGCTAACACAGAAGGCCTCTGGCTAACGAAGTTCACAGATGACTGCAAACCAGGAGCCATAGTCAAGTCCCCAAATGATGTGAACATCCCACAGAAGGGCCTCTCTGAGACAGATGCCTGGTGTCAGAGCCATGGCCTCAAGCTCAATGCCAAAAAGTGTAGTGTCATCCCCTTTGATAAAAACTCTGTACCCATGAACTACCACATAGGCAGCAATGTACTCAACACCGAATGCGTGATAAGAGACCTTGGGACCCAGGTGGACAGTAGTCTCTCCTTTGATAGTCACATCACCACAGTAGTCAGGAAGTCCTTCTACATGGCACACCTCATCATAAAAGGGTTCTCATCCAGGAAAAAAGAGGTCATCGTTCCCCTCTACTCGACACTCATTAGACCCATTATAGAGTACAATGCCCCTTTTGGAATGTACCTCACAAGACATCTGCAGCAGCTGGAAAGGCCACAGAAGTACCTCACAAAGAGGATTACTGGACTCAAACAAATGCCCTATACTGACCGTCTCAAAAAACTCCAGTTTTACTCCGTAGCATATCGCCTACTCCGAGGTGATCTCTGCCTATCATATAAAGCTGTGTCAAACCCAGAACTGTTGGACATGCTACACCTAAAGAAATCCCAATCCCTCTGAGCTACATGCTCTAGGGACCTAAACCTTGTCAACACAATAAACAGGACATGCTGGAGGGATAGATTCCTATCCCAGAGACTTCCCATACTCTGGAACAGGCTACCCATCTATGTCAAGCAAAGTTCTTCATTAGCACTCTTCAAGAAAAATCTTGATGAGTGGATGGGAAATAGGAAATACACCCCGGGGATCACTTCTGTGTCTCTGCTCAACAGTGGCACAGGAAAATAACTTTCTTGGGTGGCATAAGCCAGGGAATCGTGTTGGCTAGGCTTACGTAGGCCCTTTGGCCGATAGCCTAGTACCTACCTATGAACCTATGAACTCATACTATTGACAAGGACTTGGCTAAAAACAGAAATTAATAATAATGAAATAACAGCCAGGTTACAACATCATACATAAAGATAGAACAGGCAAAAGGGGTGGGGGAGTAGCAAATCTGTACCAGAACCCTCTCATCATTGAACAACCTGACACTAATTTACCAGATGTAGACAATGTAGAAATCATCCTTGCAAGGCTAAAACTTAACCCCAAGGAACACATAAATATTATAGGCTGCTACTGTCCACCAGATAATAACATTGCCATTATAGAAACCCTCCTTTAGTGGATCTCAGTCTCCCTCCCTCAACAAAATATTTTGCTGGGAGACTAACATGGACTGGCAGAACTGCTCTGGACACAATCTATCCATCCACATCAACCTCCATGGGTTTACCCAGCTTATCACTTCACCTACTAGAACAGACAAAACCTTCTAAGGAGTGTAACTCACAACATTCACCATACAACCTTTAGAATAATCAGGAACAAATGTAATGTTATGCCTGATGACTTTATAAATGCCTTAAAATGCTGCAATTGGAAACCATTAAAACAACTAGCACTAGATGAGGCAATCCACTACTTCAACACATCCTTCTTACAAATATTAGACTATCATGCACCCACCAGAACCATTAGAATAAAAGAAAGGTACACCCCTTGGTTATCTAAAGGAACTAAATCCACTATGAAAGACAGGAACAAGGCATGAGTACAGTATAATAAAAACAGAACCCTATCATCTAAACAAAACTACTTTGAACTCCGTAACAAAACCAAAAAGCTCATTAAACTAGACAAAATAAACTGCTACCAAAACCTCCAATAAAAATAAAATATACTCATCACCCTCAAAAGTTCTGGGCCACTATTAACTCTGTATTTCACCCTGGGAAAACCAGTACCCCAACACCTGCAACAGTAAACAATCATGATAAACATTTCACTGAAACAGTTAAAGCCCTAACAGAATCCCAGTTTAACAGTAACTGTCCCAACCTACCAACCCCACAAAATTGCATGAACACACAAGAACCCTCACCCCAATTTACCTTCCACCCAATGTTAACCAAATCCATATTATGCTGGCATGTGTCATGTGTATGCAGCATACTTTTGTGGACCTTATGTTGTATGATGTTGTACTGGCGGAATTGTTACACAATGACAGGTATGTCACAGGAGTCTCATGGGATAACCTATGGACACATGGCAGCAGTGAAGCAGCACAGCATGACATGGCAGCACAGCAGAAATATAACTTCAGCAAGGTACAGAACTATATGTGCATGGCTCCATAGGTTTACATTTGTATGACAGTCTATCAAGGATAATGGTGGTGGTCAGCATACTCATGCATTCATAATTTGTGATAAGGTCTGCTGCAGGGCAAGGTGTGCTCTTGCTGGTGTGCATATGCTGCCTATCTGTAGGGAGCAGAGTATATGGCTAACTCATTGTAAGGACATTCACCTACTATGTGACATTAGTACTACGTGCCTGTGTTAGACATTTGTCTAGCAGACATAAACACACCATTGAAACATACCCTGGCTAATGGTACACAGAGCACCTCAATGCACCTCAGCACATGCTATCTGTTTGATAGGATGTGTAGCCATCATCTCAACACACAGCATCTGTCTGAGTCCCTCTTGGACTGGGGCAATATGTGCTGTTCCTGTACCGAGGGGTATACAGATGTCTCTGATTGTGAGGACTGTATGGCCATTATGCTACTTAAGTTCACATGTGCTATGGCCTCACACATAAACATGGCCACATTCAGGCTAGTAACACTTCTACTCACTGCATACAGTACACACCAAGGCACACACATACTGCAGGTTGGCTGTATGTAGATTACAGCACTTACCTATGTACTGGTACACACTACAGATCACAGTACCCGATGCATGCAGCATAACTCATGTCTGCTAGTACTATCAGTTTGGAACATATAATGTGTGTTGATATAAGCAGGCCTTGTTGTGGTCAGTCATTTTGTGGGCCGCATCTCCAGCTACAAATAAAATGATGCAAAACCCTACCTATGTCTACCTTACACAGGTTATCATACGTATGCCATATGGACATACACACCATGTTGGGCAGAATGAGATTAAGATCCCTACCTATCTAATATTAAACACTATAGATAACAGTATTTGTCACAATCACCACGGCTTAAGTCTTGCTCTTACACTGTCAGCTGGTAGTCTTAAGGTGGCTGACATCAGCAGGCATTGTATAATAGGGAAGTGTGGAACCCAGCAGCAAGTTACGGCCCTAAAAAGTGCATAACTATTGCAAGTGGATAGCCCATGAGGGCATGTCTGCTGTTCTTGTTCTGCAGGGGTGTATATATATATATATATATATATATATATATATATATATATATATATATATATGTATATATAGACATACACACACACACACACACACACACACACACACACACACACACACACACACACACACACACACACACACACACACACACACACACACACACACACACACACACATGTGGGCTGCAGTGAGATTAGAGCCCCTACCTATCTAGGCTTATACTCTATAGATTACAGTATTTATCTCATGCACCACAGGTTAAGTCTGTTGGATATGTGACTGCAGGCACCATACTTGCGCATTACACAAACTAGGCTTGTGTTGAACAGCATCTGTGGCCTGCAGAGTGATATTTGCTCTACTGTTATCTGCATCTAGTATCCTAGCAGTGAAATAACTGATGTTATCCTAGCTACATATGTACAGTCATCAGTTTGGCCATATGTGACTGCTTGCATTTAGATAGGTGACACTGTGAGCATGAACAATGTGCCCTGTCCATATGTGCATTGACACCATTATACATTACACCACCTGCTCACCTGTGTCTGTCTAGGTGGTGACATCCGACAGGCATAGGGATCTAAAGGTAAGTGGATTATGTACTGTTCTGCCCTTAGTTTGGATCCTTTGAGCAACAGTATGGCTGTGTGTTAGTGCAGTTTATTCACCATTATTAGGGTATGTCAGACAATGCAGACATCCACACACATATTTCTGTATATAACAGAGATGTATATATAAATGTAGCTGTGTGTTTGTATGATGTGTATATATATATATATATATATATATATATATATATATATATATATATATATATATATTCTGTACATATATGGGGGTATCTATGTATCATTTTCATATATATAGTTATATATATCTATATGTCACTACATAGCAATAGATATATAGATATACTATGCATGTGAGAGAGAGATACTGACAGATGAATATGTATATGTAGATGTCTGTATGTATAGACATTTATACATAAAAGGTCATGTCAATGAAGGGCCAACAGAATTGCGCTCATTTTTGCTAAGTGTACGGGCATGCCCAGTGGGACTGTCAGTATTTATAATGTGACTCCAGACCAAACCTACCTGCATTCCAGTTTGGGATTTTTTGTATGTTAAAGATATTAACATCTGCCCCTGTTTCTGTAGTGCTGCACTCCATTAAAAATGTCCACAGCATTCCTCAGCTGTCTGCTGTACTAAATAAGTGACTGGGGTTGGTAATGTTACTCACCAACAGATTGACAGTCTGCATACCTCTCACCTGTCCTAATTTTCACAGAATGTCCAGAGATTTGCCTCATATGTTTTGTCTGTTCCTTACACATTTGTGGTCTTCTGGTGCTTTATTGAATGTTGACATCAATACATTTAACTTACTTCTTCTTCTTCTTTTTCTTTCGGCTTTTCCCGGTTAGGGGTCACCACAGCGGATAACCTGTTTCCATTTCTTCCTGTCCTCTGCATCTTGCTCTGTCACACCAATCACCTGCATGTCCTCTCTAACCACAACCATAAACCTTATCTTCAGCCTTCCTCTTTACCTCTTACCTGGCAGCTTCATCCTTAGCATTCTTTTCCCAATATACCCAGCATCCCTTCTCACCAATCACCTGCATGTCCTCTCTAACCACAACCATAAACCTTATCTTCAGCCTTCCTCTTTACCTCTTACCTGGCAGCTTCATCCTTAGCATTCTTTTCCCAATATACCCAGCATCCCTTCTCAGCACATGTCCAAACCAACGCAATCTCGCCTCTCTTGTGTGTCAGACTTTATATCCATCAGAATATATGTACTACTACAACAACTTTACTTCCAGCAATGTTTATGTGACCAATATTTAAACTCTGTCTCTGTGTTTGGGCCTTTGTCTCCCCAATCTTTCTGGCTTTGTTCAGATTTCTTGCATGGAGAGGTTGGGAGGTATGACATTTTGTGAAAACACCAACATATTACTGCCACCCAACATGTAAAAGTGAGTAATTCCAGATTAGAACCATCAAGTCCATCACCTATGCTAGCTACCCTAGCCCACTGAGTCACACAGTTCACTAGACAGAGAGGGGTCATCCATCACACAATCAACAGCATACATATGTACATTGTTATCCTGTGTGAAAAGAGACATACAATGTGTGAGTGCTATGTTACAGCCCTGAGATTGCCTGCTCCACTACTATACCATAGCTGATTGTCTGTTAAAGTGGTTATATGGGTACATTGCTGTACTGGGGGTGGGGGAACAACAGCACATGATCAACTTGACTAGAGAGTAGACCAAATATCATGTGTACCTACTGTTTAACATCTCCCTTACCTGATGTCATTAATATTCCAACCATGAGGCCTAGTGACTATTAAGGAACACATACTTTTGGACTGGGTATCCGTTGTCCCATGTGGATGCTAACTCTGACCAAATAGTACACTATATTTTCTTGCATAACGGCAGCAGATCAACATGTACAATACCTTATTATAGTAATTCTTACAATTAGTGTGTAGGTTAGGGGCCTCACTGAGACAGTCAGAGGCATGGCCTCAAGCTCAATGCCAAAAGTGCATTGTCATCAACTTTGGTAAAAACTCTGTACCCATGAACTGACACATAAACAGCAGTCTACTTAATGCCAAATGTGTGATAAGAGACCTTAGGACCCAGGTGGACAGTAGTCTCTCATTTGATAATCACATTGCCACAGTAGTCAGGAAATCCTTCTTTGTGGCACACCTCATCACAAAAAGGTTCTTATCTAGGAAAAAAGAGTTCATTGTTCCCCCTCTACTTGGCACTCATTAGACCCATTATAGAGTACAACACCCCTTTTCGAATGTACCTTACAAGACATCTGCAACAGCTGGAAAGGCCACAGAAGTACCTCACAAAGAGGATTGCTGGCCTCAAATAAATGCCTTACACTGACGTCTCAAAAAACTCCAGCTTTACTCTGTACCATATTACCTATTCCGAGGAGATCTCTGCCTAACATAAAATCCAGAGCTGTTGGACCTGCGACACCTTAGGAAATCCCAATCCCCTGAGCTACACACTTTAGGGCCCTAAACCTTGTCGCCACAATAAACAGAACATGCTGGAGGGATATATTCCTCTCCCAGAGACTTCCTACACTCTGGAACAAGCTATCCATCTATGTCAAGCAAAGTTCCTCATTAGCACTCTTAAAGAAAAATCTTGCTGAGTGGATGGGAAATAGGAAATACACCCCGTGGATCATGTCTGTGGCTCTGCTCGACAGGGGCACAGAAAATTAACTTTCTTGGGTGGCATAAGCCAGGGAACCTTGTTGGCTATGCTTACTTAGGCCCTTGGACCGATAGCCTAGTACCTACCTATGAACCTATGAGCCTATGAGCCTTGCAAATGCAGCAGTTGACAGACCTGTAGTTCAGGGCTGACTCTGTGTGATGCAAGTGATACACAGCCAATACACGGATAGGTACAGGTTGTGTGTGTTGCCTGGCATCAGCTATTTTATTATATGTATGTGAGTGGGAGTAAGGTGTCAGTCCCTGGGGCCCTAGGTTGTCAGCATATGTGCTATGCATTGTCTCTTAGCCAATGTCAGGGCATACTGGGCATGCCTACATCTGCCTACAGGGACAACATCAGGGGACTCCTCTTCCGAGTCCTCCTGTGAGTGTGACTGTGGTGACCTAGGCACTGGTGGGGGGGTATGTATCCATTTCCTATGCTGATCCTGCCACAGCTGCTTCCACAGGATCATATTGTGTAACATGGCACACATTGTGAACATCTCTGCACATGTGACTGGATAGCACTGCAGGGCTCCACCAAATATATTGAGGCACCAGATCCGTGACTTCAACAACCCAAACACATGCTCCATGATGTTCCTAGTTTGTGTGTGTGCCTCATTATTGCATTCTTCATGGGTGTGTGTGCATTTTTGATGGTTGTAATCATCCACTGTTGCAGTGCATAGCCAGCATCCCCTGCTAAATGGCTATGTGGGATGTCCTCTCTAGCAAACATCTGGGTCAGCTGTGATGCATGCCAGATATCTGAGTCATGATAGTTGCTAGGGCTCTCAGCCCACACATTCATGATAATGCCCTGGGCATTGCATATGACCTGGAAGTTGATGGAGTGGTACCCCTTGCAGGTGATGCAGATTCTACCCTCCTCTCCGGGTGCTGCCTTGATGTGTACATGAGTGCAATCTATGGTACCAAGTACCTCAGGGTAGTGTGCTACATGGTCGAAGAGTTGCATATTGCTGGTCCTTGCCTCAGGGGTGAGAGGAAAATATATGTGCTCACTGGTATGTGGTAGCATGGCATCCAGGAAATGGTGGAGTAACCTGGATGCTGATGCCTGTGAGACCCCCATCATGTCCCTAGTTGGTCTTTGGAAGGTACCTGTGGCTATTATCCTAAGGGCTAGACATACTTTTGTTTCCACTGGGATGGGTTCCCTTCTGTTGGCTCTGTGCCTGTGTTGAGGGTGGCAGAGCTCAGTGAGTTCTTTAATATGTCCCTGTCCACTCTGTAGTGCTTTACAATCTCCAGCTCATGTAGCTCCTGGAAGGTTACCCTCGACCTAAACACTCTTCTCCTTCTCTGCCTTGGCCTATTGTCAGCAGCAGCATTGACTTAGGCATCTAGCAAATACAAATGTAGCAGACCTGCATCAGTCCCTAGCATTCTGTCAGTTAAAATTCCCAAGTCTGTTCTTCAATGGTGCAGAGTATGGGGAAAAATCAGATTGTAGGGTATATGTATACATTACAGTGCTCTACTTTAGGTGCTGCCTGTCTGATTGGCTACCTATGATGAAGTGCACCTGTCTAATATATCACTGACATAATTTAATAACCGTAGTTGAAATAAAGCAAAGATCGACACTAATTAATACATCATTGGCCTTTTAGATACTCTGAGCACTGTCGCACACCATGCAAATGTGCGCCCCATAGGTAAATACTGCTTAGTAGTCAGTGCACACCTCCCCAATCTGCCATGCTCAGAGCAGCGGTGCACTATGCAAACATGCAGAAACACATGCCAAATAGGTAAACAAAGCTTAGAAGTCAGTGCACACCCCCACCCCCAGACTTCCACACTCAGCATGGCGGCACACCTTGGAAACAGGTGCAGCTAAGCTCTAATCAGCTTAAACGTTATTGGACACACACTCACTTGATGTCAGCTACCTATTTTGTGGATACCAATATGGTTCTCTGCCTACATGAAGGGGAAATGCAGACACAGTAATCCCATTATGCTATTCAGTATCTCCACCTCATTTGCATAGGGATCCATGCATAGGGATACTACATGCTTTCAAGCCCTTCCACATTAGCAACAGCACCAGTGCACCATTGTAGATACTACACACAGGGTCCTGTAACATATTTCTGTCTCATGTTATTAATATTTAATTTTTCCAGGTTTTAACATTTTTTTTATAAGGCATGTTTGTGCACTGTGGCACGTTGCCCAACCATGCTAAGATTATTAAAAAATATATATTTTAATATATTTACTGTAACTTTTGGAATATGAAGTGGATATATTTGCTCATATGTATGTGTGCTATGATATTTCTGTATATCTCCCTACATTTTTACAGCCCCTTTCATCTGTCTACAGTCCTGTACATGGAATTTTTCCATGTTCACTATGGACACTGACACGCGGTCTGCAGAGCTGCCTATCTGCTTGCTGGATCACTCTACCTGCTTAATTTGCATGAGATTCACCTGCTTATGAGGTGATTTTCATGCCACAGAAGTTTCCATGTTGGCACTGCTCAGCAGCACTTAATGAATCGAAAATTGTTCACCCTCATGTTGGCAATGCAGCATGATGCCTGCATAGTAAAAAATGTGTTGGCTTTATTAAACTCCCCCAATAGACTTTGTTTTTAGAGAGGGGATATGACAGGTAGTCTTTATCCCAAACAGTAAATGAAGTGCGTTCCAAAAGAGAAACCCACTTTCATCCCATTCTCTTGCATCTTTTTTTATCCAGAAAAAAGAAAAAGACAAGATAATAGGGGGTAGTGTACCTATATTTTATCTAGATATTCCTGTAGACAGCTTTATGGTGAGAAACATTTTACAGAATAACTGGAAAAATTACCCGGACATGGTGATATACTTAGAGTATTGGGTGAAAACCCAGCTTTGTGTATAAGAAAAATTGCTGTATTAAGTATCTGTTGGAGGAGGACTGTAACAGATGCACATACAAATGTTATGAATCTAGTGCTTGTAGGTACATCTACGAAGGGCTTTATATAGAGTTACAACATTTATATTATACCATAGGAACAAAGGTCAGATACACTTGTAAATCAAAAAGTTTAATATATGTAGCTTTGTGTTTGGGTTGTTCCAGCTTCTGTGTTGGCATGATCACTAGAAGCTTGTGAAAAAGGATCAAAGAGCACATTTATACCATAGAAACCGAGGACAAGAACAATGCTTTGTATAGGCATTCCATTATTTGTGTAAAGTTCAAGAAATTCCTTTTTGATGTGTTAGAATTAATCACGGGGGAAATGAGAAGAGGATATTTTAAAAATTTAGTGGAAAAGTGTGAAACTAGTTGGCAAATTAGGTTAGTGGCTGATAAACCCTTGGCCTAATGAAACATCAAATGTTTTCTCAAAGACAGAAAACTTGCCATTACTTAAAGGTTAAGTTATTTGTTTAATTGTATTAGTGCATTATTGATTAATTGTTTTATTGCTTGAACATATTTTTAAATGATTGGTTGTTTGATATATATATATATATATATATATATATATATATATATATATATATATATATATATATATATATATATATATATATATATGTAGATGTCCCCTATGAAATCCCGAGCGCACAGAATCCCGATGCCCAAAATACTGATATTTAAAGCCCGAAACCCCACATTACCGAAAGACCAGAAGTGAAAAATTGTTAAGTCATTTTCAGTTAGCACTTCTGGTGTTCCGGTTCAGGTAATTATGTGTGTCTAAGTGTGCTTGTGAGGGGCTTTAGTGTGTGTAAGTGTGTGCTATGGCTGAGATGTGTGTGTGTGTGTGTGTGTGTGTGTGTGTGTGTGTGTGTGTGTGTGTGTGTGTGTGTGTGTGTGTGTGAGGGACTGCAATGTGTGGGTGTGAGTTTGCCTTGTGTATATGTTTGTGCCATCTCAGAGTTCGAATAATAAAATAGGGGAGTGAGGTACAGACCTGGTCACTAGATTCTAGCAAGAAGTGATTTCACACACTTTGACATTATTTGTCCTGTGTGTGATCCATTTGTCTAACCACTTGGATACATAGCTGTTTATGCCCACTTGAGACATTTTCTCTGTAATAACCAAGTGTGTGCTTTTGTCAAAAGTCTTGGCCAGGTCAAGTTATGCAGGATTACTCTCTTTTCCCCATGCATGCCCTTAGTGACCTTCTTGAAGATGTTAACAAGATTTAACATACATTATGTATCCTCAATGAATCAAACATGGGTTTGGTATATGGGTGTATAATTCCCTGCATCAGGTGACTGCCCCTCTTTATTCAGATGGATGACTGTTGCTGTACACCATTCTGTAAGAAAATAGTCTGTCTGGAGTGTGTTTTTAAGTAGTGATACAACTGTGTCTGTTAGTTCAGGTATTATGCCATGGTAAAGGCAACCTAGGATGTTGTCAGTTCCCATTGATTCTGTGTTTTTAGCTGTAGAGATGAGCTGTTGTCCTGAAAAATTAAACTGAGTAATGTTTGCATGCATACTTCAGCTGATGGCCAGTGGGGACAGGAGGGTGAGGTGTGAGACAAAATCTGATTTAGCAGATTGTCTATTTTCTCGGGTTGAATGTTGCTGGTGGCATCCACACAAACAGCCCTGCACTTAGCTGTGTATCCACCTTAACATTTCACACTTATTTAAATCAATGATTTGTGACAGCACCTCCAAATACAATCTTGGTTATGCATCACATGCCACACAGTTGTACTGTTCACACAGACATACAGCTCTACCAATGTCATGTAATTACATCAATTGTACAACATATGCCTATATGTTTTTCATTGGAAAGCTGTGTGTGAGCAGTCTGCTACCATATATGGACACATTATAAAGGAGCTGGTTGTGGCACATGCAGAACAGCTACTGACACAAATGCTGACAGTTGAACAATGGCGCTGGTGACAACCTTAATAATTATTGGGAATAGTTGCACAATTGTGCATGCAATGAATTCCACAAAGTTGAAATGAATCAGAACAGGATATTTTTGTGTATATCACAGCATTATAACATGTGGATGAAACAAGACTTTTGTGCTCAAGTAACCAGTATAAATTTATATTGATGTATGTCACAGAGCATTTAATGATGGTAGCTATACACATGCACATGTGCCATACTGCAAGCGTAACTATGTTGATTGAATGAGAACTGCGTAGAATGTTGATCTGCTCCATTACCTAAACACTTTCCTTGCTAATCCAACAACATAGATAGTTATCATCCCATGTCAACAGTTCTCATGAGGCATATTCCTACAGCTGTTATGGAAGGAACATGTAATGGAATGTCAGCAGTGGTAATCAATACATTACCTCACATCACAGATTGTAATACGCTCTTGTAGGCCTACCTTACATCTACACCTCAACATAGCACATGTGGATGACAGTAACATTGACATGTGAAATGTTCACAGGGTTATAAAAAATTATTAAGCTTATGGCCAACATCACACAAAATCCTAGGCATTATTATACCATGTAAACCAAACTCCCTATATCTATACGATGGAAGATAGTAAGGCTATGTGCAAATGTGTGTATTTGATTGTATTACATACTGCCTCTGACCATATATTACATATGCACCATCCCATGACATAATTAGCAATCACACATCCAGTGCTCTGGGACTGGCTTGCAGAGTCTCATGGAAGGATGTGTGTATGCATATTTGAAACAAGGATATCCTTCACTTTTCCGCAGGAAGGATGTCATGTGGGAAGAGGGAAAAAGGAGGTGCTGGATGCATGGCACTACATTTAAAGGTTATCATAAGTGGTAGTGAAATGAAAAGCAATTCAAAAGATCATACAATGACTGTAATGCACTACCAACCACATACACACACACACACAAACACACACACACACACACACACACACACACACACACACACACACACACACACACACACACACACACACACACACACACACACACATCAGTTGAGCATGGTGAAACTAGAACTCCTACCTAACAATGTACAGAACACAATACTTAACACAAGCTCCACAGCACAAATCTGGACTTCAGAGTGTCAGACAACACGTTATAGATGAGGGCATCAGCCATGTCTGGTGACAAGAAGTGGGGAGCAGGAGTGTCTCACATGTTTTAAAATGGTCTACTTCACTTTCTCAAAAAACCTACTTCAATACCTTTTTGTCAAACTCTGTTTGTCAAAGCCTCAATCCATCGAATGCTTGTTTATGTGAATTTTTTTTCCTAGGGGAAAAACCCTTGGCCATCATCAGGAATTTGCCCTTTTCCCCACTGTAGTGCAATCTCGGAGTTGGTATATTTAGTTGGGGTGGGTGTGGGGGCCACAGCTCCTCCACCTGGGTGGGTTTTTAATTTCATGAATTTTGTAACACTTATTAGGTTGGCCAACTGCTTTTTCTCCCTGGGAAAGAATTGCTTAAATTAAAGTTCGACGGATTGAGGCTTCAACAAATAGAGTTCAACAAAAAGGTATTTGATGAATAGTTTTTCATTGAACTGACATAGACCTGTTTTAAAATGGTCTCTACAATATGAACTAACTGAACACAATCACACACACACACACACACACACACACACACACACACACACACACACACACACACACACACACACACACACACGTGCACACACACACACACACACACACACACACACACACACACACACACACACACACACACACAGCAGTTGACAGAAGTGAAATTAGAACCCCCAAGAACCCCTTACCTAACTAGTTGCACAAGCTAGAGAACTCATTACTTAATGCAAGTGCCATGTCACAAGTCTGACTTTTACACTGCTGCTGGACACTATTTAGTGGATGGCACCATCACTGCATGTTTGGCAGACGATATTGGGAGGCCTGTATGAAATAGCTGTGTAGGCATGTACAACTGTCAAATATTTGTTCAACATGGGACTGGACTGCTGACAGTAGACTACACACACACACACACAACACACACACACACACACACACACACACACACACACACACACACACACACACACACACACACGTTGACTGCAGTGAAATTAGAACTCTTACCTAACTAGTTACACAAGCTAGAGAGCACTTTACTTAATACAAGCACCACCCACAACATAATTGAGTCATAGGATCATAGGAGGTTACCAGGCCCCAGGGCCCTTACAAGCCTAGTCAAGTTCAAGCCATATTCCCAAGGGTGTCTGGTTCAAGCAGATATTAAAATCAGCACTTATTGCCCCTGTCTAAAAGGGACACTAGTGGGACCCAGGGATGAATTTTTGATTACCCAGCCAATCTACCAAACTGCCCTTATATAGGGCCAATGAGGGAGCTTTATTTAACATGAACAGGAAGCTTGTTCCAAAGGTGAAGCAACCTCTGTGAGACAAATCTGTGTCTCCAGCAAGTTCTGTTGAACTCACATACCAGGTTAAGGTCTTTTGAGCTAGTGACCCATGCGCCATTTGACTTGCGAATACGCATCATCTCCATCAAAGCTGGGTCAGAGATCACTCTATATGCAAGGTACAGGTCACCTCTGAGCAGTCTGTATGACACAGAGTAAAGTGACAATGATTTCAGTCTGTCCACATAAGACAGAACTTGTATACTCTGAATTTTCTTCTTAAGGAACCTTTGTGGTCTCTCCAATTGTTGCAGGTGTTTGGAAAAGAACATATCAAAGGAAGTGTTATACTCTATTATTGGCCTGATGAGGGAAGAGTACAATGGGGTTATAGCCTCTTTTTTTTCCTGGAGGCAATGCCATTACTTATGAGATGAGAAATATAAATGCCATTCTTACTACTGTGGAGATGGTGATCGAAGTTAAGGTTGCTGTCAACCTATGTGCCCAGGTCTCTCACCACTGACTGTGTGCTTAGGGTTTTGCTATTGATGTGATAGTTTGCAGAAACATCTTCCTTGCTGAAGACGATTAAGTTTAAGACCATGACTTTGGCACCAGTCATTAGTCTGCGTAAGACCTTCTTGCAGGACGTTGGCAATGCTAGGGATTTCACTGATCACTCCCAGTCTGCAGTCATAAGAAAACTTTGTCAGTCACAGTCCTTTAGTTTTAGCCTGTACTTTGAAGAAGTAGATTCTGAACAGTAGGGGTCCCAGAACTGATCCTTGTGAAGACCACTGGTTACAGGTCTGCTGGAGGAGGTGGAGTCCCCTATTTTGACCTTATGAGTTCTAACAGTGAACCAGTTTGCAACTCACCTGACAGTATATGGGTTGCTACCCAGCTGGGTGAGTTTATCAATGATGCTTGAGTGCGGGATTGTGTCAAAGGCCTTGGCTAATTCTAGGTAGGCCATAAGTACAGATTTGCTCTTTTCTAGAGCTTTGGTGATTGTCTTGAAGAAGTCCACCAAGTTTAACAGACATGATCTCCCCTTGACAAAGCCAAACTAGGTGGGGTTGAGCATCTGGAGATAACATCCATGATGATTTGTTCCATGGCCTTGCAGATAAGGCTTAGCAGGCTAATGGGTCTATAGTTCCCAGGGTCTATGGATACACTCCGTTTGTGCAAAGGGATGATGGTAGCTGTTTTCCATTCCACTGGGCTGAAGCCAGTGCAGAGGCTGTGACTGAAAAGTGCATTCAATGTTGATGCTAATTCCTGTTTACCCCATGTAGAACACAGCCTGAGATGTTGTCTGGTCCCATAGAGGCTGTGTTTTTGTCCTTGGAGAGTACATTTAAGACCTGCTCCTTGGAGATACTAGGCAGGAGACAGGTGTTTGGGATTCTTTGGGGTATATGTGATGGGGACAGGGGAGTGAAGTTTTCATTGAGCCTCTCAGCCAGCAGGTCTGCTATATATATACAGGTTCTATACATGTAGTACCATTAACTATGAGTTCAGCTCAAACCAGGGCCTTATCTTTGAAGTTACGGATGTAACTACTAAAGAATGACTTTTGGTTATCCTTAGTTAGGGAAGATAATTTGGATTCATAAATCCATGGTGGTACAGCTGTAGCATTGTTACCTCACAGCAAGAGGTTCTCCTGTTTGATTCTTGACTGGAGTGCCTTCTGTGTGGAGTTTGCATGTCCTTCCTGCAGTCGAGTGGCCTCCAAAAGGCATGTGTGAATGGGCATGCCTTCGCTGAAGGTTGGGCGTCGGGCTGGCAACTCGGCACCATAAAAATCTACTGCCAATCATTAGCAGACCGGAGTTCCGCTGTGGCAACCCCTAACTGGGAAAAGCATATGTGGCATGCAATAAATTACTGCAATAGAAATATATTTTAACTTTTATCTTATCTGTACTTTTTAAAAATTACAAAGTAGGAATGAAAATGGTTTCACTTAATCATTGCAATAGGCATATTTTGCACATATGCATTTACAAATAATAGATATTAAGTTAAATAGATGGCATTTATGACAATTTTTTGAAATTAATATTTAATATTTTTTACTTATTTTACAATGTATTTATTACCTGTGGGATTTGAACCAACAACATCTGAATACACTACTACAAGTGACTCCTACAGTTAGCTTGAGCTACAGAAGGAAGCATGCATGGCTGATTTTACAGTTAAAATTTGCATGCTTAAGTTGCTATTAATGTAAATAAGACCATTACTTTTAATAAAATAAAATAATGAATTTTTGCAGCATACATACCCCTTGCTTCTCTCAGTGTCTTAAATGTTCAGGATGGGCTTCACTGTTCACTGAAATATCTTGGGCAGTTGTAAAATAAAGAGGAGAGAAAAAGAGAAGAGCATTGTGGATTTAAAAAAAAGGACTATCTCAGCCCCTGCTGATCTGTGGCATTCCAAGCCTAGTGTGCTCTCCACTCAATGGCTATTTGCCTATCCACAATCAGATTAACAATACCTTGGGTAGTCTCCTTCAGATGACAATGGACAATCCCTCTCACTCTCTACATCCTGCTGCATCCTACCTGACCCTGTGAAACTCAAGTTTAAACATATCAAGCTAACAATACTTTGGGTAGTCTCCCTCAGCTGACAATGGACATTCCTGATCACTCTCTACATCCTGCTGCATCCTGCTCAACCCTATAAAACTCAAGTTTAAACATAGAGTGTTCCTCTCCTATCTGCTGCAAAGTTTAATACATTTCTAAACAGTTTTTTTTTTAATTTAAAAGAGGTGGTGTGCACATGAGCTGGTTGCCTAAGATTGGCCCCATCCCAGTATTACAATCCCTTCATATAGTTCCTTAATTTTAGATTACATTGCTAGAAGGTAGCCTGGTCAATTGCGTAGCATTTTAGTCAGCTTGCTCCCTCTGTCTTATTCCCTAATATGTTTCAGACTTAATAGCCTCTCTTAGTAAGCCTTAAAGCAGCTCAAAATATATTTTTAAACCAATACAGTCTAAAGTGTTGCTGTTAATATTAGCAATTATATCAAACTGCCATAGTACATTGCTGCAGATAGTTTTTCTTTGGTTTTGGTCCACTGCTGACCAGATTCTCCTACCCATATTTTCTTTTATTTAATTATTGACTTAATTACTAATTTGACCAGTCACTGCACTAGTCTCAGGTGGAGCGCAGCTGTAGCAGTGGACCCTCCCGCTTTCCACTTAATCCATGAGTTCACTTAATTGAGCAATAGAAGTGGTGCCATTTTTTAAAAAAAGACTATCTTGGCCCCTTCTGATCTGCGATGTTCCAAGCCTAGTGTGCTCAACATTCAATGGCTATTTGCCTATCTGCAAGTAAGCTTTGTTTGTAGCCATCTTAGCTGTAAATTACACTTGCATAGCAATGAACTATTCCTGCATTGCCTAAAGGTGTTCTGATGTATGACTCAAAATCAGTTTGTTAAGAACTGACTGTGCTGCATTGTGGGCTGAGTTTTATGTTATATACCAACTGCACCGTAGCTTATTTGTTTAATAAGTCTACAAGAATCTATCTGTAAATGGACCTGTTTTTACCATTAACACATTCGTAGTCATTTCAAGTGAATACTCATTAACAATATATATTAATTTGCAGTGTACATATAAGCACAACCCACAAGAATTTATCTGCAAATGGACCTCTTTTAACTGTAATGCAGTGCTAGTCATTTCAAATGGATGGTCGTTAACAATATATATTCAGAGTCTATGTTAAATCATCGAATGATTAAAAAAGCGAACAATGATTTATCGACCCCATGTAAACAAAAACTTACACTCTCGAATCCTTAGAACACACAAAACACAAAAAAAAAACAAAAAATTTAAAACATTACATGTACCCCCCACACCCCCAATACTTAAATATGCCAACTCCAAGACTGCACTATAGTGATGAAAACGGCAAAGTAACAGAAGTGGCCAAGAGATTTCTTTCCAAGGGAAAGAATTCGCTTATATGCTGTTTCACTATTTTGCCTTTTTGCGCTTTCAAGTTCAATCAAGTTGAATTTGAAAGAATGCATCTTCGATCATTTAATAGTATCCCTACAAATAGCCCATATAGCATTCAAGCATAACAATTTACCAAAATTTACCTGCAGATGGACTTGTTTTTAAATGCATTGCATTGCTAGTTCATCATATGGACAGCTGATAAAATATTTCTGTTCTGTTCCTGAAATATTGCTTCACATACTACATGTTTATAATACCCTGCTTCTAAATGAACTCTAACTACAGCTTTTTACTGTTATCTCATCATCTCATTCATTCTATTCCTCTTTTTTTCAGTCAAAATAACAATACTTCAGGTAGACAACAGATTTTCCCTCTTAGTCTCTACATCCTGCTGCATCCTGCCCATCCCTATAAAACTCAAGTTTAAACACAGTATGTTCCTCTCCTATCTGCGGCAACGTTTAATACATTTCTAAACAGTTTTTTTTTTATTTAAAAGAAGTGGAGTGTACATGAGCTGATGCCTAAGATCAGTCCCCCACCCCAGTATTACAATTTCTTCATATGTTTCCTTAATTTTGGATTATATCACTAGAAGATATCCTGGACACTTGCCTAGCATTATAGTCACTTGCCCCCTCTATCTTACTCCCTAATATGTTTCAGACTTAATAGACTCTCTTAGTAAGACTAAAAGTAGCTCAAAATATATCTTTAAACCAATATGGTCTACAGTTTTGAAGTTAACATTAGCAATTATACTGACCTGCTATAGTACATTGTTACTGATAGTTTTTTTTGTTTTTTTGCCCACTCCAGTCACCCTCGCTATGCTCAGGCTCACTCCACTCCTCTACCCTACCTCCAAATCTCACCCAACATCACTAACCCTACACTTATACTCACATATACTCCACCCATAATCCACAGGAACCAGTCAAATACCTCCACACCATATTACCTCCCATAACACAATTTAAAAATATAGCAATTAAGCTAAACCTTCACCTACCAGCATTTTATCACCCATAAAAATTTAAGCCTACTTCAAAGCCTACTGATCAATATCTTCTGATCAATTTCTCCTCCATATATCACTGTTACCTAATTAACTCCAACATGATACTTTTTCATGTATAATCTCATTACTAATAATCCTTAGCTACACTACAACTCTATCCTACCAAACTAGCACACAATACTAGATAACAGTAACTTCCACAACCAACCTACCTTACAAACAAAACTACTACTCTAACATCTCTCCTCTGCTGTTTCACTATACCTCCCATATATCTTTAGCCCCCACATTGCAATTACTATATCCTTCAACCCCCACTTTATACCCTTAACAACAACCCATACTACAAAATATGACTCATTCTACATTTATCTAATCTCCATCCTATTATGGAGTGGAAATATACACCAAAACCCAGGGCCAAACTCAACTGCTAGCAGTAAAAAAGACACTAAAAACTTCAATTTAATTCCTTTGAACCTAAGAAATATATGCAACAAGATAACCCCTCTGCATGCATGGATGAAAAAAAACAAACCAGATATATTAGCCCAAAGAGAAACATGGCTACACCCAAACATAACAGGCACAGAAATTACACTTCCCAACTATGCCTTATAGAGTAGATATACAAGAAAGAAAGACAGAGGGAAATCCCTTCTATATCCTGCCATACTCAACATTACACCCTACTCAAACAGTATAGCCACCTGTTCCAATGTAGAGATCTTAACAGCCTCCCTGAACCTCAGTGATACAAAAAATATCTGTATCATTGTTGTGCATATTCCACCTGAAAACAACATACCTGTCCTGGAAGATATATTTTCTTGGACATCACAAAATATGAAACAAGAAACAGTCGTCCTAGGTGACATGAATATCGATTCCTTGAATAGCATTGATCTCTATGGCTTTACCCAACCCCAACACAATACAATAAAGACTTCACTTACTATTATACTTTGGACTGGATTCTAGTCTCTTATCCAAAAAACTTTTTTCTCCTCAGGTACAGTCACTGTCTCAATTAGTGATCATCTTCCCACATATGCCATCAGAGCCTTTACCCACCACCGAAAAACACATTGACTGAAATCAGTTAGAAACACAATCAAATTCAGCCTACAAATATTTAACAATTTACTCCATAAAACAAACTGGACACCACTAAAATTACTACCCCTCAGTGATGCAGCCTAGTATTTTAATTCTACCTAACCTAAAAGTACTCTATACTATAGCCCCTTGTGATGACCCACCACTGATACATTAATCAAGGATCCTCAATCCTCACCACTGACATCAGTGGGGGACATACATTGGGAGGACGACAAGGTACACACACAGTATTTCCAGATGCAGCTCTCTACATCAAGTGAAATTTCCCTTAAGAGCACACAGAGACCACAATCAGTCCCTGGCTGGGTTCTCCCTCTTTCTCCAAATCCCTAGTAAGACTCCCCACTGACACAGCTATAGAGTTGAGATCTTAGCTGAGTGGCCAAGACAAGACCTCCAGCACTCTCTCTGTCCAACGAGTGCTTCATATCCCCAACCAAGTAGCTGGCAGACGCATGCTGTTTGACGTTTGATTTACACACACAAACACACACACACACACACACACACACACACACACACACACACACAAACACACACACGCGCAGAAGCACACATGCGTGTGCATATATGCCCCTTTTGCTTAGACTATAAGGTAGTTATCACTGCCACCAGCTAACTCCTTATCAGCTACTTTAGGGCCCTTAACAAAGGGTGCCTGTGTAATGTTACTATGAATACAAATAGTAGTTTGACCAAGAGCAAGTACTCTCAGAACTTAAATATCTCTACACAAACCATCCACAATGAAAGGTTTAAATATATCTAATAATAATTAATAAACAATAAAAGAACAAAACAATACTATATATAGATATATATATATATATATATATATATATATATATATATATATATATATATATATATATATATATTCACAATGCCATCAGAGATCAACTTCACAGGTAATATTTAAAACAACACTGGAGGACAGTCTCAAACAAATAAAGAAAAATATCTAAACTAAGCTTTCCTGACTGTATCTAAGAGAATTACTATACAATAGTTAACTTACTTACAGAGCAGGGCAGATGTGGTAAATGGATCTTCTAGTTGGTGTTGTCAGGTCCAAGAAAGAATACAGAATGCTGTGTCTCTCTAAGAAACTTCTTAAATTAATATCTCAAACATTACTGTTGGGATAGCTTGCAGAATTACACCATTTCTTGATGAAAGCCCCACTGCTAGAAGCTAGCAGAATTTAGCATCTACCTGTGAAAATACATAGACCTCAGATCTTTGGCAGATGCTGGAAGTCATAAAACAATTACACCCTTTTACATTTCTAAACTACTAATCATTTCACCTTAAAAACAATATAGAAAACTCTGTAGTAGAGACATTCTGTCTCTAGCTGCCATAAAGTAATTTAATTTCAACTATTTTTCTGAAGTTAAGCTCCTGTATTCCAGTTCCCACTGTTAAAATATATACATTTAAACAGTTACAATACTGCATGTACATTTCTGTTATCTTCCAGCAGGGCACACTGTGGATCCATTTTAAATGCAAGCATTTTGCAAATACCCCTTTGAACACACATGTCTGTCCAAACAAGTTTGATATACAAAATACATACAGTTCTAATACAGTTGTAACACAAGCATCTTATATACATCATGTTGATATTCACAAATGACATATAATTATTTACAAAAATTCCTATAGCTGTGCTGGCATTATCTCCCTTTGTCACACCCCTGTACAAACAAAAAGGGTAAAAAATATACAACCCCATGGATAACCAAAGACTGTATTAACCTGATGAAACACATTCTTGGAACATATGGAAACTAAACAAAACTGAACAAACTCTTCTGTTTTTCAAAACACTCTGCAATAGCGTAAATAAATTAGTCAACAAAAGCAAAAAATCCTACCACTCACACCTTCAACTAAAACATAAATGCAACTCAAAAAATTCTGTCTCTAGCACAAATAACTCCTCACCATTTAACTCAGACCACACCAGCAACACACATAACCAATGCAAAGGCAACCAGACCTTTTTCTCCTTTCAGCCCATACCAACCTCAACAATAAAAAAATTATGAATTAAAATAAAACCGTGCTCCACATCTGCAAAAATTATCCAACCACAATACATAAGACTCACCGCCAACTCTGTCACTTATCCAATCGGCATCTTCATTAATAGATCTCCATTTGAATCATTAGTCCCTACCGTATGAAAACTGTCACATATAACCCCAATATATAAAGCAGGAAACTCCAACAAAATATCCAACTATCTCCCCATATCCATATTATTTCCTATTTCCAAATTCCCTGAAAAGTTGTATCCACTAACAGTTAATGAAATACCTACTAAAGAACAATTTGCTTTCTCAAACTCAACATGACTTCTGGCCTGGACACAGCACATCCACAGCTCTATTATCCTTTACAGTCACCATAAACAGAGCCAGAGATAAAGGATTCCTTGTATCCTCAGTGTTCCTGGACCTCTCTAAACCCTTTGATATGGTCTTGTACGCTTTACTCCTTGGTACTCTGTCCAGTACAGTGGTTTCAAAGCTATCTACAAACCGGAAGCAAGCCGTTAAATGGTCTAACCAACGTTACCCTTTCTCCATAACCCTACAGGAGTCCCTCAAGGTTCCATCCTAGATCCCCTGCTGTTTAATATACTCACCAATAATTTGCATGCCTCCTCCTCCTCCCCTGCAACACTGTTTCAATATGCAGATAATTCCGCCATAATCTACACTTCTCGCACTCTCCCAGAACTACTCCATAATACTTAAAAATCTTTCATGGCTATAGAATCATAGCTCACACAGGCCCAACTTTTTCTGAATCCCAAAAAAACAAACTTACAGTCTTTCACCTCAGCAATACCATGCTTAGCTCTGACCAATGTAACAGTCATACAGCCAACAACACTATCATAGAAAGAGAAGAAACAAAATGATTTGGTGTAATCATCAATTCCAAACTCACCTTCAACCTTCATATCCAGCAAAACATAAAGAAAACTCGCAAAAAATTAGGACTCCTCTAGAGAAAGAGGCAATTCCTTACCACAACAACCAAGACTACCTTAGCAAAAACTTTCCTTCTCCCCTCCCTATTTTATGGTTCTTGTATACTCACCAACCTGCAAAACTCCACCAAGATAAAAATGGAACAATGCTATAACAAAGTTGCAAAGCTTGATACAAACTCCAGATACCATACACATCACTATAAACCACTATGGGAACTAAATTGGCTTGAACTACCCAACCAACTAACATATATCCAACTATCTACTATGTATAACTTAATTTACAAATCCATGACCCTGGATAAGCTTATCAAACATTACATACCAAGCAGAACTCTCACATCAGAAGACAAAAACCTGTTAAAAATCTCCAAACCTTCCAAAAGATCAGGTCAGTGTCTCTGCTTGTACTCTGTTTCTAAACTCTGGAACTCTCTCCCTTCAACCACCAGATCAACCCCCAGCCTGCCATTATTTAGAACTTCTCTAAAAGCGCACCTAAATAGTTCATGGCTTCTACCTCTGCTTCCTCTGTCCACTTTCCTTGTTATTTACAATCTCTCTTACCCCCTGCGAACCAATAAAACCTCCCCTCCCCTCCCCCTTACCTTACTCTGCATTCATCTTCTTTCTGTCTCTCTAAACCCTCCTAAATGTATAACCTCTCAAATCTTCTATGCTGTTTTCCCTTTTTCTAAGTAAAGCTATTTCTATATAGTTTTACTAATCTACTGTTAATACACTGTAATATTTTAGATTAAATACTTTAGAAGTGAAGCCAAATTTTAAGTAAAACACTAAGCAACTGGCCATTTATTCAACTCTAATTCTGCTTGTCATGTACTGTGTAAAGCCTTTACTTTATTTGTTTTAAGAATTGTAGTCTATGTACCTAAATGCATTGTGTTAAGTCTTAATTATCATCTTTTGTACAAAACTGTAATCTATTCTTTGTATGTACCTAAATGTCTAAATGTGGAGCTTTTCTACCTGGGCCTCTGCTGAAAGCAGGTTATGTGACACAGTTGGACTATCCCAGTTAATAAATGTCAAATACATAAATAATACATAAATAAATATCAGTCTTGCCTATCTCCAGCTTTGTATATGATTTAAAGTATCTTTATCTGTATACTTACACAACTGTGGGATGTCAGCAGTCCTAAACTCATCCAGCCACTGGTTGAGTTGTGCCTGCTTGTGCCTTTTCAGGTCATTGTAGTGGTGCCTGCATTGCTCTCCAGTGTGTGGAATACCAGTAACACTGGAAACAGCCTTTACAAGACTATTCCAAACCTCTGGTTTATATTGAGACCCAGGATAGTCTCTCTGCAATAGCAAATTACTTTTAAAAAAGGATAGAATTTTAAGAATTTGGTAGAGCATTTTGGTTCTATTGATAGGAAAAATGTGTTCACCAATTTTAGAATGGCTAAGTGTGGGGAATTTTCTATGTGTAAATGTATTATTCCTTGTGAGCAGTTTGTCGTAAATGGTTTTAAGTTCAAGATGAAAGAAACTTGTAACTGCTCCACTAGGGGTGTTGTTTATGCTGCTTTGTGTCAGTGCTGTTCAACCTTTTACACAGACAAGACTGAATGCTGTTTTAAAGATCATATCTGGAAACATAACAATGACATCGAAAACAAAAAAGAAAGTAATACTTTAGCTAAACACATCAGAAGTTTTCCTGATCATATGTTTAAATGTGTTGTTATAGACAGGGTGCCAACTAATTTGCTCCATGTCCCTTGACAACTACTTTTGGAGAAATGTGAGTTGTATTGGCAATTCCAATTAAATGAAAGTAGCCTGCCAGGGCTTAATGATTTTATTTCTATGTCAAGGTTATTAAAACTGAAGGCTTTGGAGAGAGAGTTTGTTTTGAACCTGACATTTTTACCTGCATTTTAATAGTGGTTTTATCACTTTAAATTTGTTCCTTTGCTTGGCAGATCAGTAATAATGCGACCTAGTATCATGTGACCTAGTACCTTCTGTTATTTAAATAGAGATCAAACACTGTGTATTATCTGATGAAGTTTACAGTTAATAAACAGAAGTGCTTACTTATAATTTTGGCATTGTTTGGTGTATATTATTGGTTGTACTTCTGTCGGAGTCACTGTGACCTGTTGCTTTTTCTTCTTTTGGTGTTTATATCATGTTTGATGGTCAGTGCACAAACCTGCACAACTATGCCAACCACATTTGCGTGATAGTGTAGGCAGAGCAACAATGCCAAACAGAGAAGAAGGCAGTTTATGAACTAGGAAAGGTAATGTGAAAGTTGACATTACTTTTGGGTTTGGATGCTGCTGTAACTATTAATTGATTTAACTTTGCAGACGTGTTGTGGGTATAAATTTTACAACCTGACAAATTTTTGGTGTCTTTACACATTCATAAAAGTAGTTCGTACATTGTGAGATTCAAACCTATGTAAAATAGAAAAAAACATATTTTTCCACATGGGTTTTTACCTTATTGCCAAAGAAGAAGTGCTTGTCACACATGCTCATTAATTATAGACACACATTAAAGAGTGAGTGTTTATGTAGGTGTGTGCCCTAACAAGGCCCTGGTTTATACATTCATGTGTATATGACTATCATTGAAGTATGAAATCCATACCAGGGTAGAAAAGACAGTTTTAAGTACAGAAACATAATTTTCAGTATACACTCAGTCACATATATAATTCATATGATAGCCACTGTTATATATAGTTATTATGTATAATTATCTGTATAATATTCTTTATTTGTAAAGATTGAGAGGAACAGCATTAATAAAAGCTGGAGTCTGCTAGTTTAGAACCCTAACTCACTTGCACTGTGGCTATAAACTTACAGCAGTTGCCACAGGGAAGGCAGGGTAGTAGGTGCATTTTTCCAGTAATAACTTTCCAGAGTGATCGCTGCCACTCAGGACATCTTTGTCAGACATGCTCATTAGTTACCTAGACACATTAAAGAGTTGATTGTTTAACCATGTAGGTGTGTGCCATGAAAGTTCAGAAAATGCATTTTTAATTGTATAACCATAATTGTACTAATGACCACAGTTAGACATATAGTATATATGATATCATGGGTATGCTCAATCCACCTGCTCGGCATAGTTATTTTTATGTATAATTATTTTTTATAATGTGAATTTTTTATCTAAATTACAGTGGACCAGCATGAAAAAATGTAGAGTGTGATGGATTAGAACCCTGGGTCATCTGTTTCAAAAATATTGACTTACATCTGTTGCCACAGGTAGAGCAAGGCAGCCGCTGTAATCTTTATATTCATTACTGTCTATGAGTGCTGACCTCAGAGCAATACCACTTAGAATGTTTGCACAATGGAAAGAAAATATGTAACAATGTATCATTTTAGAAATTGACAATGTCTTCCCATTGTCTGCAGGTGTTGTGGAAGCATGCTGACCGCCACACAACACTGGTTAGTTTATTTGTGCAATCGAAAACAAACAATGTAACAATGTATCTTTTATGAAACTGACAATGTTTGCATATTGTCTGTGGCCTTATGCCATGCTTGCACAGAGGTGATCAATGTGCAGATGAGACAGGCAAAGCTCAACATGTATTACTGCTGTAAACAGTGTTTATTAGTTTTCATCATTAAAAGATAAATGTGGGACTTGGACCATGATCTGCATATCCTATGTGCTACATCGTGTTTTCCAAGTGTAGTACACACACACTTGATTCACAGTTATAATTTATGCTGTCCTTATCATAGAATCAACTTCCATTGATTTAATTTAAAGTATTCATCCATTTCGCCATATGTGTGCTAAGCCAGATGCCTAGCAAATATTAATATTTAAATATAAAGGAAACATACGCAACATTACAAAATGCATTTTAACACACCTTACACATTTTTACACCACTCTGGATCCGAACTATCATACCAATGAACCCACAAAACACACTAGGGGTATCTTAGCCCTCTTTGCCACAGAAACTGCTTTGTAGAAGGAAAGCAAATCACTGTGCATGCAAACACATACACTTGCACACTCTCATTTGTTTTTACATGTGTATCTTACACATTTAGTGTAGTGATTGATCGCACATCCATTTATGACTATTGTTTGCACTAATACAGCTCTGTCTTCTCTTTGTATTGTGTTCATTCTTCTCATATATGCTGTACTCTCAGACATGCTGTCTATAGGGCCTTTTGTATCGTTGTCCTTTAAATGTTTGATAAAATTACATGAGAGTGAAAACCAGTTTTGAGCAAAGGCAAGAGAGTTTTGCTATTAGTGAACAAAAATTAGACGTGTGCTGTTCAGATCCATTTAAAAGCTTGCTGAAGTTACTGCTACACTTCATAAGTATATCCTGGGTGACAGACCCAATGCAGGTAGGGTAGTCTGAATTGCTGTTGTGTCTTCTTCCTCCCCCCTCCCACTAATAATTCACAATTGCAATCCATTAGCAACTAACACTGAGATAATGCTTACACTATATTTACACACGCTACACAAAGTAAAAAGGGTTCAGCAATTCTGATGAGTTCACACCTTATTTATATCTTCACCATGCTCAGCATACCTCTCAGCTGTACAGATTTTCACAGAATGTCCAGATTTTTGCCTCATATTTTTGGTCCGTTCTTTACAAAATTTTGGTTTTCTGGCAAATTAGTGGCAAATCATTAAAGACTAAAGTCAGAAAATAATTAGACATTGAGTTTCAGACTTCATACCCTTCAGAAAATTCATGCTAATGCAAAACTGGTTATTTTGCAAGAGCAATATTTAAAAATTGTCACTATTTTTGGGCCTTTGTCTCACCTTTACGTATGGCTTTGTCCAGAATTCTTGCACTAAGAGGTTTAGAGGAATGATGGCTCAGGTGCCTGAATCTACACTATAAAAAGGTAACTGTAGAGCTAGGAAACTTGCTCCCCTCCCCTTATCTCTAGGGAGCACGTCGTCACTGCCCTCTCAAAGGCAAGAAATACAGCCTCCATGGGACCTGATAACATCCCAGGCTGCATTCTACATGAACTCAGGCAGGAAATTGTAGCACCATTAGGCACCCTATTCAAACAAAGCCTGAGTACTAGCTTCATCCCAGCTGAGTGGAGGACAGCTACTGTCATCCCTTTGCACAAAGGTTGAGCATCCACCGATTCAGGAAATTATAGACCCATCAGCCGAACTAGCCCGATCTGCAAGGTCATGGAGCGGATTATCATGGACCTCATTAACAAGGACATTGGCAACCTCCAGACAATTGATCCCACACAGTTTGGTTTTATCAAGGAGAGGTCATGTCTGTTAAATATGGTTGACTTCTTTGAGACAGTCACCAAGGCTATAGAAGAGGGGAAGATGGTGCACACCACCTGCCTTGATCTGAACAAAGCCTTCGATATTATTCCCCACTCAGGTATAACTAGGCATCAATCCATATGTTACCAGATGGGCAGCAAACTGTCTCACTGATAGAACCCACCTAGTGAAAATAGGGGAAGCCACCTCAAGTAGTAGAACTGTAACAAGTGGTGTACCTCAGGGATTGGTCTTGGGGCCTCTGCTATTTGGGATATACTTCTTGGATGGTGCAGGCCAAATCTAGTGGGCTACGGCTGACCAAGTTAGCAGATGACTGCAAGGTGAGTGCTGTCATCAATTCCTCTAGTGATGTGGACATTCTCCAAGAGGGTCTCACCCAAACAAATGATGGTGCCAGAAATATGGCGTCAAACTGAATGCCAAAAAATGCATCATTATCCCTTTTGGGGAGAGTGACATCCCACAAATTATCACAATGATAATAAGGTACTAAGCATGCAATCAGTCATGAGGGACTTGGGCATCCAGGTTGATAGCAAACTGGCTTTTAACCATCATATTGCCTCAGTTGTACAGAAAGCTTTCTACATGGCCCACCTCATTAGTAAGGGTATCTCATCCAGAGATAAGGTGGTCATAACATCCCTGTATTCTTCCCTTATAAGACCCATTATTGAGTACAATCCTCCTTTCCGCATGTACCTCATAAAGCACATGCAGCAGCTGGAGAGACCACAGAGGTTCCTCACCCAGAGAATCCAGGGCCTCAAACATCTACCCTACATAGGTAGGCTAAAAGCCCTGTTCCTCTACTCAGTCTCCTACAGACTTCTCAGAGGTGACCTCTGTCTGGCACACAAAGCAATCTCAAACCCTGCCCTGATGGGACTGCTGCATATTCGCAAGTCAAGCTCCACTCGAGTAACCTACACAGGCAACCTCAACCTGGTCTGTGACATCAATAGGACTTGCTGGCGGTACAGATTGTGTCCCAGAGACTCCCCCTTTTGTGGAATAAAGTCCCTCTCCATGTAAAGCACATTACCTCATGAAACCTTTTTAAGTGTAACCTGGATAACTGAATGGGGAACAGAAATTACACCCCTGGGATTTTTCCTCTGTTCCTGCTGGACAGTGGCATAGGGTGCTGACATGTTGGAACATGGGCTAAATTCTTGGCTAAGCTTGTAAGGGCCTCAGGGCCAATAGCCTAGTAACTTACTATGATCTTATGATTCTAAGGAGAGTTTTGTATTTGGAGAAGACAGAAAATTGCTATTCCTTTTGATTTATCTGCAGAGAAGGCTTCTGTTTTTTGCTCAGGTATGACTGTATTTTTCAAGCAGATTCCAGATTTGTTAACATGTTATAAATACATTTTTTATATATATGCATTAGAAAATGGAACTTATAACTGTATGCACTTCTTATAGCTCACTGTTGGCATATGCATTTTTGCAGGCATTTACTTTATCAGATAGACAGTTTATTAACTTTCATCACAAGTGTTATTGTTAAAATTGGTTATCTTACAATCTTCTGTTATTTCAGGGGAATGTACTATATTGTGTCCTGAACTGTGTGATGTCTCCTCTCTCTGAGTTCTGAGGGATGTTCACTTGGAACAAAAATAGATGCACACAGTATTTCCAGCAGAACCCACTGTTGGTACATTTTTAATACAAGCACCTTTACAAATACATTTCAACACAAGCACCTGTACAAATCAGTTTGATATACAAATGACATATAAGTCTTCACAAAACTCCATCTAGTTATGCTGAAATATGTTACACATCCACTGCCCTTCTTCGCCTGGTATAGCTGGCAATACCTCACATCATCACAAACTGTATTAATTTATCAGTAGGTTAAAAAAAACACAGCATGAACTATAACTTAAATTTTACTATGTTTCACTATACAAGCAAATCTTACAACTTGCCATATGTAAGCGTACCTGAAAGCTCCTCCTGGCATACAATTGTCCTCCCAATTACAAACGTAGAAAGTTGATAGCATAACAGGATTTGCATTAGCATGAATTTGAAACTCAAAAGTCTGTCATTATTTTCTAACTTAATTCTTAATGATTTGCCACTAATTTGCCAGAAAATCACAATTTTATTTAAAACGGACTAAAAATATGAGGTCAAAATCTGGACAATGACTGGCAAACTGACTTTCCTGTTGTTAATGTGTACATAATTGTGAGAATTGTGTTGAAGACATGTATAATAATTGAATTATGTGGTATTCCTTGGTTTGTACAAACTTTCATTTGTTTATTGTTTTGGGGGAGCAAGTGCCATTTGTGTGTTACCACAACAAAAGTTGTGTTTCAAGAGGTTTCAAGAGGTTTGTTCTTGAAAATGTGAAGTCATCCTGTTATCTCCTTGGGAAACAATACATTACTAAAGTAATATTCCTTGTTTAGGACCAAACATTAGTTTGTGAGTGAGTGTAATATGGTACAACCACATAACCTTCAATTTTAATAACTGAAATGCGTGTCTTCAGTGCTTAATGTTAATAATATATGTCTATTTGAGCAGGAATTTACTTATGTGATATTTACATGCTGTATCCTTCTCTGTTTTATGTAACATAGGATTATGGCATGCAAGTGTACAAATCCACATAAATCCCCTTTCAGTGATTCTGAAAATGAAATAATAGTGCAGACATTCAAGCACCACTGTGTCTGAGAGAGAATGTGGGGTTATGGATGACAGAATACAGATTAGTCAATGATATCAATGACTTTGGGGGGGGTCACACTAGGAGTTATGATCAGGTGCATCATAAGGTCATTGGCATGATTTCATCTGCCCAGAAGAGCAGCTGCAGTTGCCCATGAACAGCTGGCTATAGGGGGACAGCTACTGAGCCACCACTCTCAAATGAAAAGCTCCTGTCTACTATCAGAGATACAGAGAGTTCAGTGGAAACTGCACACCAACATGTGATTGATGCCAGTGCTGATATTTCTGGGAGGACAAGTATATGCCAGGAGGAGCTTTCAGGTACACTTGCATATGGCAAGTTGTAAGATTTGCTTGTATAGTGAAATATAGTAAAATTTAAGTTATAGTTCATGCTGTGTTTTTTTTAACCTACTGATAAATTAATACAGTTTGTGATGATGTGAGGTATTGCCAGCTATACCAGGCAAAGAAGGGCAGTGGATGTGTAACATATTTCAGCATAACTAGCTGGAGTTTTGTGAAGACTTATATGTCATTTGTATATCAAACTGATTTGTACAGGTGCTTGTGTTGAAATGTATTTGTAAAGGTGCTTGTGTTAAAAATGTACCAACAGTGGGTTCTGCTGGAAATACTGTGTGCATCTATCTTTGTTCCAAGTGAACATCCCTCAGAACTCAGAGAGAGGAGACATCACACAGTTCAGGACACAATTTTGTTTATTACACATGGGTTGTGGGTGGATGTGTCAGTGAAGTTTCAGTTAAAAGTACTGTTAATGGACATACAGGCAAACATTGTGTATTCACTATCCGTCTGTTTTGTTGCAATTGTGATGATTGCATCCTTACCTTGCTTAATTTCTTCTAGGACCATCCTCCCTACCAGGTGTGGAGTCATCTCACATGGTAAGCCAAGCATTTCTTTTATTATTGATGACCATTTGACATTTGCCAGATATATGCATTTATCTCCATGTGTGAGGTGGGTGTAATGAGTGTCTGTATTGCTGTGCCATCTGCAATAGTGTGACCAGTGTTAGTTTGCTATCATATAAATTATTTTAAATATTTAGTGTAGTATTTATCTTGTATCTGCATTTATTGCTAATTATAACAGATGATCCTGACAGTGGAATTGTATAACTCTTACCACCTGATGTCAGAGTACTGAATAAAATCCAAACAGGTACTAAGAAATCTTCGGTTCCACCAATAAGTGCCCAAAACTGCCAAAAGATGATAAATCCACAATTTATTGACAAATGACAATGACAGAATGATACTAAATGCACTATTAGACACTAAAACCACTTAAAACACAATGAATGCAGTACAATGTTAAGCGCTTTCAGCCAAATCAGCTGGCCTTCATCAGAACTAGAGCGTATTACTGTTACGCTGTTTAAATAACTTCATTGGTGCCAAAATCCATATATGGTTAATATAACTTTAAGGAATGTGATATGGATTTTGGCGCCAATGAAGTTATTTAAACAGCGTAACAGTAATACGCTCTAGTTCTGATGAAGGCCAGCTGATTTGGCTGAAAGCGCTTAACATTGTACTGCATTCATTGTGTTTTAAGTGGTTTTATTGTCTAATAGTGCGTTTAGTATCGTTCTGTCATTGTCGTTTGTCAATAAATTGTGGATTTATCATCTTTTGGCAGTTGTGGGCACTTATTGGTGGAACCAAAGATTTCTTAGTACTTGATGTCAGAGTACTGGCAGACTCTGATGATGATGGGGGCCAAACAGAGGCATAGTTTGGGCATGCAGAGGTTGAATCTGACACTGAAGTTGACAATCAGCCATCCCCTGTATTTCCCTCAGACACAGTCAGTAGGCCCTACGCATATTCCACTGAGCCCTCAGATACTGGACAGGTGGAGGGTGACATACTTGATCAAGGTAATGTGGTTATGCTGGCTTCAGTGCCAGTTGACTCTGGCCATAACAAAAGTGTGGGTGAGGTGACATGCAGGAGGGCTGTTCATGGATCTCAGAGGAGGCATGCTGTCCACCCTCCACCTGATCATAGATTACTTTTATATGTTCCTTCATATACCCCCCATGGGCCATTCCAGTGTTCCATTACATGGCTATAACTGCCCAGTTATCATAAACACTGTTCAAAGCTCTCAGTGCACATACTGTTTTCTGCTTTACTTCTACAATGTTTTGATTTCATTTAAAACTTTTATTTCAAAATTTATAGAACAAACGCTGATAGATATTTATTAAACAAAGCAATACAGTCTCAAAAAAACAGAATTAGCATTAACACTTCACTACCATTAAAAGTCACATTCATTGAAACAGGACTGAAACCCACAATCAAAGAAAATGCATCTGGCCAGGGGCAGATAAAGTTTACCTTTGGTCCATTTTCAAACCATAGGCCCCTTGCACACATATTTTTAAGACCATGCAAGCATGCATGTGTTTTTGATTCACCTTCCTGACTGTATTCATTTAAATTCCTTGTATAATACACAATGAGATCATGTTTTAAATTTGTAGTTTTGAACATTTTTCCAATAAGAATGAAACAAAATGTATGAACCGATAATGGCAAAATTGCCTAGATCAGAACATTTCAACCATAAAAGGCCACTCAAACTTCTACCATTACAGACCACCAATATCAGTCGATAGGCGCAATCTCTGCAGAAGTAAAAGTCATCTGACTAATTCTACATTAAAGAGATCTGTAGCCAATAAAGAGATTGCTGCTAGCAAATAACTTTATATTTCAGTGTTTCATCTAGAAATTCAGTGCTTCGCTGCCCTTGAAGAATAAATTCCATATGTTACACAGAAAAAAATCAATAAGCTGGTAATACTGCAATAGGGAATGGATGACAAACTGATAACAGGTCATTAGTTACTAGGCATTTCATCCAAAGGTGGACATACTCAGGACTGCAGCACCTCCCCTCCTTAAAGTACAATACAATATCAGCAAACCATCCACATGTTGTGGGAGTAGAACCCACAGTCTTCGGCATCAAAAGAAATATGCCACCTTTTGTGCTACTACAATGTTTTGCAGTTCTATACCACAATATTGATAGCATTTGCCAGACAAAACAGTTGCACATTGTAAACAGAATTAGCATGAGCAGCAGTAAACCTCTCTTCCCTTGAAGTTCACAATTCCTTGAAAAATGCACCTGAAACTCATTTTTTTAGCAACTTGGTGGTTGGAGTAGAGAATTCAGGGTCTTGTTTCCTGTAACTAAGGTACAGAGTTTGAGGCTGAGCAGATTAACTAACCAACCGCTTTCCCTAACTAGGGCATTTCACACATAAACACAACTTATTTGTCTGTTTGTGGGAAAGGAGCAGGTCTGCGTGATGATGATGCACACACAGACGAGACACATAATTTTTTTTCTTAATTAGAAAAGTAAATGTGATAGTCCCCCAACCAGCAGGCTCCCTCCCAGCCAGTGGGCCCTAGATGACTGCCTTGGATCTGCCGCTGGACATAGCATCTTGAGCTACAACTGTTTTATATTGATCAGCTCTTGGTTCACAAAATCCAAATCCTATCCAGTTTGAATGGTACTTATTTTTGTTGTTGTTGTTGATATTGTTGGTATACAAGCTACATTTTATCAGGACATTCTTTTCTTTGTTCTTTTACAGCATTCTTTTACAGCAAATCTTGTGTTTTGAACAGCAGACTCATTACTTAGAATGTTCTGCGATTCATTTAGGAACATAGGAACATACTAGGCAGAGATCATGGAGACCATAAGATGCCTAACCATATATACCTTTAAAAAGACAAACTTTAAAGTTGTTGCTACCCTTTTTAACACTTAATAGTGCTCATCTACCAAATCAAGCAGGGATGTACATAACCCTGGTGTAAATGTGCGTGTCTACCCTTTAAAGGTAGCTAAAGTAGTATGTAAAGTTAACTTATTCCATAAGTCAGAAATACATTGAGTTAGGATCCTATCTTTCCAATAAATCTTTTTTATTTAAGTCCTTAGTACAGGTGTTTGTAGAGCCACTGGTTTTGGGAAGAAAAAGATTGTCAGATAAGACTGGATCTTTCAAGACTCAAAAGGCGAGACACAGGCACCTGACAGCAACCTGTAGGCTAGTGAGTATAAGGACAGCCATGCTAATCTTAATCTATCATGGACAGCCATGCTAACAATCTATCAGTGTAGCTGGAATATTTAAGACCTTAACTTTTTTTGGTTATTAATCTTTGGGGCCTTTCCAGTTGAGTGATATTCTTGCTGTATTCAAAGATGGGCCTGATAAGGGAAGAGTACAGTGATAGAATGACTTTTTGGATCTAGAAAATATTTCCTTGGAAATTAACTGGGCCATATAGAAGGACTGCATTACTGTGGTGAAAACATGATGATTGAATGAGAGAAAGCTATCCATATAAGTACCTAGGTCTCTTATGACCGTATCTGTCATAAGAGGAGTACAATTTATAACATATGAAGTGGGAACAACCATTCTGTCAAACACTACTTTGCTGCACTCTATTTCATTTAGTTTGAGATGTTTTTTGATACACCATATGGATGCAGAAAATACTAATTAGTGAGTTTGTCTATAATGCCCGAGTGGGTATTGCATCAAAAGCTTTGGCCAGGTCGCGGCAACCTGTGTGCACATTCTTGCCTCCATCTATTGCTTTGTTGACCCTGTCAAAGAAGTCCACAAGATTAATAGGCATGCCCTTCCTTTACCATAGCTGAGCTGTGATGGATCCAGAATTTGCAGGTTACCTATATCCTCATTTATCATGTCCATGATGATTCTTTGCATGGCCTTACATATGAGGCTGGTCAGATTTATGGGCCTGTAGTTACCAGGATCAGTGGTTGGACCTCCACTGTGTAGGGCAATGACTGTAGCCATCTTACATTCCTTGGACACAAATCCCAATTGTAGGCTCCAGTTCAAAGTGATTCAAGTGGACCAGAGAGGTATGTTTCATGATATTTATTAAGCATCCCAGGATGTTATTGGAGCCCACTGATGCAGTGCTTTTGGCCTTGAAAGTGTACTGATGACTTGTTCCCTAGTAATCTACATGCTCATTAACTTAGGTAGAAACCCTTTTATCACCTGCTGGATAGCCAGCTGGCTCACTGATATGACCCAGGAGGTCAAAATAGGTGAGGCCACCTCTACCAAGAGGCCAGTGGAGTGGAGTCCCCCTGGTTTGGTAATGGGCCCGCTCTTCTTCAGCATCTGTTTCTCTGACATGGAAGCAAGTGTTGAAAAGTTTATGGCTGACAAAGTTTGCAGTGGGTTATCATCAACTTCCCTGCAGACACTAGCATTCTTCAAGAAGGCCTAGCCCTGACTAACAAATGTTACCAAAGCTGTGGTTTCAAACTCAATGCTAAGAAATGTATAATTGTATCCTTTGGGAAGTCAACCATCCAATCAAATTATCATGTTGATAATATGCCCCTAAGATCTGACCCAGTGGTCAGGGATCTAAGTGCACACACAGTAGCCTTACCTTCGACCACCACATGGACACAGTGGTGAGGAAATCCTCTTGTTTTGCACAAGATATAAGTAAAGGCATGGCATCTAGGTCCAAAGAGATCATTATCCCTCTATACTCTTCCCTTATCAGACCAGTCAAACAGTACAATGCTCCCTTCATCCTGTACCTGACCAGTCATATGCAGCAACTACAGAGACCTCAGATGTTCCTTACAAAAAGGATACAAGGCATACACAGAGCACTTAAAAGCCCTTTCCCTCTACTTGGTTTCCTATACATTACTGAGGGGTGATCTGTGCCTGGCTTACAAGACATCCACAAATCCCATGCTTATGAATCTCCTGCATACTTGTAAATCAAACAGTACCAGAAATACAGGATCTATGGACCTGAATTTTGTCTGTGACATAAACAGAAAATGCTGGAGAGACAGATATGTGTCCCAGAAACTGTCCCTCCTATGGAACTGGCTTCCCATCCATGTGAAGGTACATTTGTCTATTACCCAATTTAAGTGCTACCTAGACCAGTGTATGGGGAATAGAAAATTTATACTGGGCCTGGCACCCATCCTATTTGGATGCAGAATGTCATTAAATATTGTTTTGGGGCTTAGAAAGGCTCCCTTCGTCATTAGCCAGGTAACAATCTAGGAATGTCTGAATCTATACATTTTCTGCCCCTTGCTGGAGCTGTTTTGTATTAGTAAATGAGCAGATAACAGTGCCCAGTTTGCAGTCATCAGCAAACTTGGTTTGGATTTCTGCAAAATAAATGTTAAACTGGAAAGGCCCCAAAATTGATCCCTGTAGAACCCCACTAATTACAAATTTAGATTTAAAGAATGAACCAGTAACTTTCACAACTCAGGATCTGTTAGCAATCCAATTTGCAATGCAGTGAAAAATGTAGGGGTTTACATTTAGCTTGTGCAATTTTTCAGTAATACTGGCATGGAGGATAGTGTCAAAAGCCTTAGCTATGTCAAGACAAACTGTGCGCCACCTTTTCAAAGAAAGTTATTAGATTGAGGAGACAGGACCTACCCTACATAATTGTGTGTGTGTGTGTGTGTGTGTGTGTGTATATATATATATATATATATATATATATATATATATATATATATTTATTTATTTATTATTTATTTATTTTATTTTACATTTGTTGACCGGGCTAGTCCAGCTGGATCAATGTCCATTTTCAGTGGAGGCCCGGGGAGAAAAGCTCCAATGGTGAAAGCAAGATAATAAAAATAAAAATAAACAATTAGCTCAAAAGCAATGAGCAAAAATACGAAGATTTTAGTACATGTAATACAAATCTAAAAAGAAAACAAATAAAACCAACTATAAAGTAATAAGTAAGAGATTAACTACTTTAAATACAGAATATGGAAGTATGGAAGTATTACGTAGTTCGGTATGTAATACATAATTATAAAAGACGATTAAAATATTTTTTTTTTTTTTTTTTTTTTTACATATATGAGAACAGTAGTATCTAGAAAGACATAGTCAGAGAGAATATTATAGTGGTGAAGAAAGAATTATGATAGAAGAAAGATGAAAGCAGGTTAGTCAAGGTTGGTACAAGAGCAAAGCCAGAATTTGTTGAGATGTAATAGAAGTTGTTTCTTAAAGAGTGGAAGAGTGGCTAGAGAGGAGATGTGTGAGGGAAGGTAATTATATATATATACTGTTGTGTTTAGGGAGTCACAATGACTGTTCTCCTTCTCCAGGCATCAGGAACAAACCCTGTAGATAGGCTGAGGTTGAACAGCTTCAGGAAAGGTTCAGGTATTGCACACATGGCACTGATAAGAATGCAGAAAAGTGTGTTGTCTGGTCTCATGGAAGTATTATTTGTACCTTTTGACAGGGATTTTAAGACTTGTTCCAAGGTAATAAGGTGCTAACAAGGAAAATTAAATTCTTAGGGACAATGATGGCAACAAAGTGGGTAGCAGTAGTAAAGTTTGCAATAAATGTGATACATTAGCTACAACCTTGGATCAAAAATGTGTGATATTATTATGGATGAGCTCAGTGCAGTTTTGAACATTAATCCTTAATTTTCTGACATTACTAAAGAATGATTTGTAGTTTCCTTTGCAATCTGTTGGCAGTCTTAAGTTCATAATCATGATTACATTTTCTAATAGTGTTTTTATTTTCCTTGAGGGTATGTTTCAGTGTAATTTTGAGGTAGGGAGACTGGGATTTCTTAAAACTTTCCATTGATTTTTTTCTTTTGTTTTACAGTTTATTAATATGGGAGTTCCATCAGAGAGGTTTATTCCTGAATTTACAGTTATATTTAGGGTGGATGGGTAGTGACTTTTCTATGCAACTGTTCAGGTGCTGGTAAAAGTTAGAAGTGAATGCAGCAGCTCTCTCTGCTGGTTTCATTTGCAAGTGACGGTTGAGAATTTTGTATAGGCCTTCTACAAGCTAATGCAGAACTTAACTTGCAGAAGTCCCTAAAGATAGTTCAGTTTTGTGGTGGGATGGTACCATAAGACCTAACAGAGAAGATGACTGATTTGTGGTCATACTTAGACAGTGATGATGAGATACAGGTTGGAGTGCAGACAGGGACTAGATTGTTAATGACAAGGTCAAGTATATTAGAGCCTCTAGCAAGTAGTTTTTCAATTTGCTCCAGTGCATTGGAATTAATGAAGTCTAGGAAACACTAAGCATAATGATTTTTAGAGATGCAAGTGTGCCAATCGATGCTTGGGGAGATCCAAATCACCCTTACAAAGGCAACCATTACTTAAGTTAGGATTGCAGATAATTTGATGTAATGTTTCTAACAAATACACATACTCCTCCACATCCAACTGAGAGTCTGAAGACATGCTAGGTGATACTATCTGGTACAGAGGGAGCAGTGTCACTACATTAAAACCACGTCTTATTGGTAATACAAATATGAAAGCATTTGAGTAGCAGGAGGGACTCTGGGCAAGTTCTACTTGGGCTATTAGCAGTGAGTAGTTCCACTTTGATGTTGTCTGGATCTGAGTCTGAATTGTCTAGTGGGAATGTCCAGCAGGAGAACTCTGCATAAAAAGGTGCTATGGGGGCAGCAAAGGCTCTTACCTTAGTATGTGAAAGCCATGGTATGACATGTGTAAGTAATTTTAGGAAAAACAGCAAGTCTTAGCTACCATATCTTCCTAGGCTGACACAAACTGCATCCCCCTCAGAATTACATTAACTACTTTGACAATCATCTTGCTTTAGTATCTAGGCATTATTCTTGGTGAAGGCAAGATAGTACTCAAGGCCACTGTCTGTCCTACCTCTAACTCATGTATAGTAAGTTCTGTCATATTTCTCTGGATGTCCCCCTGGAAGGAACCCCTCAGGTCATTCACTCCTACATGGGCCACAACCAGATTTTAGTCATATTTCTCTGGATTCAGGGACCATAGGCCCCTTGTATCATTACAGATCATAGCACTGGACAAGCAGTTTAGTCATCTTGTTCTTGTCCAGTGTAGTGAATGTGGAGTCTGCATGCCTAACACAGGAGAAGTGCGAGTCTTAAAAATCGCTCTTCTGGGATTTCAACATGGCTGCCATCCTATAGACACTGTTATCCCTTAGTTCTGCCACTCGCTTCAAAAATATCAGCGTTTTTGGTTACAGAGTGTCTCCTATAGATAAAATAGTTCCAGTCTTCTATGGATTACAACTCATTTCTATGGTCTAACCCTACAAAACAACTTCTGACAACTAAATTAAGGAAGATTACTATGGATTTTCCTGGGCTGCCTTCCCATGTGCTTTTCATGTGGCCTGCTGCAGCTGCTTGGTCTTCACTCTACTAGATCTACAAAAGAAAACCAAAGATGTCACGTGAACCTAACCATATGGATGTCCAGACTAGCAAAACCAAATTCTTCACAATAGCCTCTCCTGAAAAAGATGCTCAATCTAAGAGATCCAGAACAGGGAAGCAACAAGTATCCAACAGGTCAGCTAGTAAAAGTAAACTGGAAACTACTAATCTGGAGGACTTAAAATTAGCCTTCCACCATATCTAAACAAACATACAGAACTTCTCGGATCAACTGAAAACCTTTGGAGACTCCATTAAACAAATTCTCACCAGAACAGAGAAAACAGAGGCAAATGTCTTTGATAACAAAACCAGAATTAAACAAATGCAAAAAGAAGCCAACTCCAATGCTAAACTCATGCTAGAGATGCAGTAAAAATTACTGTATTTGGAGGCAAGATCTAGACATAACAACATCATCCTGAGAGGCATACCAGAACATGTTGACCACAATAAACTTCCAGAAGCTATTACTTCAATATTTGGCCTATTTTTGGAAAACTCTGTGGATGCCACTCACATAATCATTGATAGACCTCACAGAGCCTTTATATTTCCTCTGGACTCGGATAAACCAAGGTTGGTGTACAGCAAACTTTTAAACTTTCAACATGTCAGCAAATTACTACTAGCAGCCAAAAACAAGAAATATGTCATGTGGAATGGGAATAAAATCTGCCTCTCTCATGATCTAACAATTTAAATTAAACAAGAAAGGCAAAAACTGGCTCCCTTCTGCACTTTCCTAATCAAAAAACAAATCGAGTTAAATGTATTCTAATTCTCTGATCTTCCAATATCATGGCACCAAATACTCTGCTCATAATGTTAAAGATGCCACAGCAATCTTTTTAACATCTTTATAGAATTACCTGAAATATCTACAGTTAAACGCTGAGTAGCCCTGGTTGCAAACATTTTTGGCTTCAGCTAACAAGATGCTGGCTTATATTAACATGACTTTCTGTGGTGTTGTTTAGTATCTTGCCTTCTTGCAGGACTTCTTTTTGGTATGCAAAGTGCTGATTTCCCCCTGGGCCTGCTTGGATCTTGGCAATTTTGCACTCCAGCATGGCCTACTAGCTTTGGGAGGACTTGTGACTTTCGACCTTCACCTGGTAATTTGAGCCCTCCTTCCCAGAAGTCTTTCGACTCTTAAAGCAATACAGTCCTATATCTCCGATTTGGAGATTCTAAATATGGTTATTGTTACTTCTATGATGTTGGGCTGTGGCTGTGTTGCTTTGTTTGCTGTTCTTTGCACGTTTTGGAGCATAATTTTGCGAAATTCCAGCTAGAGTAAGTTATTAATCCCATTCTAACTCTTTTTTCTTTATCAGCATTTATCACCATTTCTATTTGTGCTGGTGACTCGGAACCTGTTTTAAAACTCATGAATCTGCTATGTTGTCTTTTTTAAATGACCTGGTATGATTTGAACTATTTTTTTGTTGCCGTTGTTATTGGGTCACTCTTCCTGGACTTGTTTATGAGGCTCCTGCTTGGTGATTGTGATCGAGGATGCTATAGGGGATGCTTTTTGAATGGTTGTTATTTCCTCATTGCTGGTTTGCTTCTGACAGTCTTTGTATGTACTTTATAGCTAAAACGGAGCTATTCTACATAACATAATAGGACTGGTTGACATTTCAAAGGTTATAGCCCTGGATTCAGACTTCAGAAGCCATTGTTTTTCCTTGCATTTGTTCATGAAGCTCAATAGGAGACCCAGCTGATCTATAACATGAAGTTATATTCAACATCTTAATGTACAGTGACTGCTAAACAAATATGTTTACCTTTTTTCTTTTTCTTTTATTGCAAAGTGCATGCAATTTATTTTTGCCTTAACTACTTCTCAGGGTTTACATACACATATGTATCTAAATTGTCCTAAATCTTATATTTGACAGTATAATACTGTACTGTTAATGATCTAGATAGAATTCATTACAGGTTATCAGGGCTACTTAAGTTATTTGATATGTTGAACTCAGTGAGTTTCTTGTTTTAGTATAATTGTTCTCTGAGTGGAGTTGTAGTTGTATATTGTTATTTTGGATACTCACTTATTTGTTATTCACTTAAGCCTATATCTAGCTAGCTATTCGACATATTTTAAAGTTGACAGTTTTCTTGATTTTGCTAACTCATTGGTTGTATTTTCAACATACAAGACTCTAGTGTTTGTGATAATCACTGCTAACCAATATTGTTGAGCTGGTTAATCTTCCTGCTCTGTTTCCCCCTTACTCATATACCATGTGTTGATATATTTATTATACTAGCTTCAGCTAAGTGGTACCTAGTATTCTTCTAACAAATCTTTCTACCCTTTTATATATTTAATCCCCTACTTTATATCTGTTACTTACAGTGATGAGTCAACTTATCTAGTTGTGATTAATCGCTTATAGTACAGACCCCTTAAAGGGAACAAATAATCTTTCTGCAGTAACAGTTGCTACTTGATAACTCTTATATACCTTATTTGCTTATACATCTTCTTAGATCTACTCTCGCTTTTTGTTGCTTTGACAAGCTCAGGGTTTAGTGGTAAGTTTGCTAGAAAAGCTATGCTATTTGTGTTCTATATGTTTAATTTGTTAGCTTTGGGATCCTTTGGATTCTTAAATAATGGATTCCAATAAATTTGAAACATATTCCTTTTTTTATTAAATAACTCAGCCACTGGGGATGCACAAGCCAGTGCATTTCTTTGTGCCAGTTCCAAGCCCGGATAAATGGGGAGGGTTGCGTCAGGAAGGGCATCCGGCATAAAACTTCGCCAAATAATTAATGTGGACACCAGTAAATATTTACATACTGGATCGGTCAAGGCCCAGATTAACAATGACTGCCACCAGTACTATTAGCCAACAGGGTGCTGGCGGAAATTGGGCTACTGTTGGCCGAAGGAGGAGAAGAGGTGGAAGGCATGGCCGAAGGCAGGAAGAGAGGAGAAAGGCTAGGACTGTGGTAGTGAGGGTCAGAAATTTGAATGCTGGCAGTTTGACTAGTATAGAGAGCTAGCTGATATGATGGACAGAAGGAAGGTTGGTATATTGTGTGTGCAAGAGACCAGATGGAAGGGGAGTAAGGCTAGGTGGATCAGAGGTGGGTTCAAATTGTTTTATCATGATGGGGATGGGAGGAGAAATGGCATAGAAGTTATCCTGAAGGAACAGTATGCTAAGAGTGTTTTGGAGGTGAAAAGCGTGTCAGATAGAGTGATGTTTATGAAGCTGGAAATTGATGGTGTAATGATGAATGTTGTTAGTGCATATGCTCCACAAGTTGGGTGTGCGATGGATGAGAAAGAAACATTTTGGAGTGAGTTGGATGAAGTGGTGATGACTGTACCCAAGGGTGAGAGAGTGGTGATTGGAGCAGATTTCAATGGGCATGTTGGTGAAGGGAACAGAGGGGATGAGGAAGTGATGGGTAGGTATTATGTTAAACAAAGGAATGCAGAAGGTCAGATGGTAGTGGATTTTGCAAAAAGGATGGACATGGCTGTGGTGAATACATATTTTAACAAGAGGGAGGAGCATAGGGTGACATACAAGAGTGGAGGAAGATGCACACAGGTGGATTATATCTTATGTAGGAGGGCCAGTTTGAAGGTGATTGGAGACTGTAAAGTGGTGACTGGGGAAAGTGTAGTTAGGCAGCATAGGATGCTGGTTTGTAGGATGACGTTGGTGATCAAGAAGAGGAGGAGGAGGAATGTGAGGGCAGCACCAAGGATCAGATGGTGGAAACTGAAAAAGGGTAATTGTGAGGTGGAGTTCAGGGATGAGTTAAGGCAGGCACTGGGTGGCAGTGAAGAGTTACCAAATAGCTGGGTAACTACAGCAGAGCTAGTAAGGGAGACAGCTAGAAAGGTGCTTGGTATGACATCTGGACAGAGGAAGGACGACAAGGAGACATGGTGGTGGAATGAGGAAGTACAGGAGAGTAGACAGAGAAAGAGATTGTCAAAGAAGAAGTGGGATTGTCAGAGAGATGAAGAAAGTAAACAGGAGTATAAGGAGATGAGGTGCATGGCAAAGACAGAGGTGGCGAAGGCTAAGGATAAGGCATATGAAGAGTTGTATGAAAGGTTGGACACTAAGGAGGGAGAAAAGAACCTGTACAGATTGGCTAAACAGAGCTACCAAGCTAGGAAAGATGTGCAGCAGGTAAAGTTGATAAAGGATAATGAGGGAAACATACTCACAAGTGAGGAGAGTGTGTTGAGGAAATGGAAAGAATACTTTGAGGAGTTGATGAATGAAGAGAATGAGAGGGAGAGAAGGTTGAATGATGTGGGGATAGTGAATCATGAAGTACAATGGATTAGCAAGGAGGAAGTAAGGATAGCTATGAAGAGGATGAAGAATGGAAAGGCTGTTTGTCCAGATGACATACCTGTGGAAGCATGGAGGTGTTTAGGTGAAATGGCAGTGGTGTTTTTAACCAGATTGTTTAATGAAATTTTGGAAAGTGAGAGGATGCCTGAGGAATGGGGAAAAAGTATTTTGGTAGTGATTTTTAAGAATAAGGGTGACGTGCAGAGCTGTAGTAACTACAGAGGGATTAAATTGATCAGACACAGCATGAAGTTATGTGAAAGAGTAGTGGAAGCTAGGTTAAGAAGGGACGTGATGATTAGTGATCAGCAGTATGGTTTCATGCCAAGAAAGAGCACTACTGATGCAATGTTTGCTCTGAGAGTGTTGATGGAGAAGTACTGAGAAGGTGAGAAGGAGGGGCATTGTGTTTTTGTAGACTTAGAGAAAGCATATGACAGGGTGCCTAGAGAGGAGCTGTGGTATTGTATGAGGAAGTCAGAAGTGTCAGAGAAGTATGTAAGAGTGGTACAGGATATGTACGAGGGTAGTGTAACAGCGGTGAGGTCTGCAGTGGGAGTGATGGATGCATTTAAGGTGGAGGTGGGATTACATCAAGGATCAGCTCTGAGCCCTTTCTTATTTGCAATGGTGATGGACAGGTTGACAGACGAGATCAGACAGGAGTCCCCGTGGACTATGATGTTTGCAGATGACATTGTTATCTGTAGTGAGAGTAGGGAACAGGTGGAGAAGACCCTGGAGAGATGGAGATATGCTCTAGAGAGAAGAGGAGTGAAGGTCAGCAGGACTAAGACAGAATATATGTGTGTGAATGAGAGGGAGGATAGAGGAATGGTGAGGATGCAAGGAGTAGAGGTGGCGAAGGTGGATGAGTTGAAATACTTGGGATCAATAGTTCAGAGCAATGGTGAGTGTGGAAGAATGGTGAAGAAGAGAGTACAGGCAGGATGGAGTGGGTGCGGAAGAGTGTCAGGAGTAATTTGTGACAGACGAGTACCAGTAAGAGTGAAAGGAAAGGTCTACAAGAGGGTAGTGAGACCAGCTATGTTATATGGGTTGGAGACAGTGACATTGACAAAAAGGCAGGAGTCTCTGCTGGATGTGGCAGAGTTAAAGATGTTAAGATTTGCACTGAGTGTGACGAGGGTGGACAGGATTAGGAATAAGTATATTAGAGGGTCAGCCCAGGTTGGAAGGTTTGGAGACAAAGCCAGAGAGGCAAGATTACGTCGGTTTGGACATGTGCTGAGGAGGGATGCTGAGTATATTGGGAAAAAGATGCTAAGGATGAAGCTACCAGGTAACAGGAAAAGAGGAAGGCCTAAGATAAGGTTTATGGATGTGGTGAGAGAGGACATGAAGGTGATTGGTGTGACAGATAAATGCAGAGGACAGAAAGAAATGGAAACAGGTGATCCACTGTGGCGACCCCTAACGGGAGCAGCCGAAAGAAGATGATGACCAGACCTTCTTGTATAAATTCAACTGTGCATAAACAAGCTTTGGGTATTTGCCATAGACAGCTGACAGTATCTGTGTTCATGCTTGCAGATCTGAAAAGAAACCTATCATAGCCTCAGGCAAAAAAAAAAAAACTAATAGTGCTGTGGTGGTTATTATTATTAAAACAAAACCTTTCAGGATGATATTAAGCAACACCATGTGGATCTCAAGGGAAGATGGTGCTATATAAAAAGCAGCTCATTCTTACCCCCACTAGAGGAAGTAACATCCTTGACCTGGTTATTACTAACATGGACAACAGTTGTTCTACACCAATAGTCAATTCCTCCCTGGTTAGATCCAACCACAAACTAATTACCACGGAAATCCACATCTCACCCACACCCCCCACAAAGGTATCCACCCATGAAAAACTTCTCCAAAGCTGACTTTGGACTCCTAAAAAACAGAGGTGGCTAACTTCACGGCACCCATGCCAATGGAAAATAGATGCATGACTGCCGAATCATACACCAATGCACTGTACGAACACATAGATAAATGTATGGGACTAGCCATACCCAACCAAACCAAGATGCTCTCCTCCAAAAAAGGAACTCAATCTGGTGGTCTCCTGCCAATAAACTCTACAACAGAAGGAAGAAACTGTTGCAGAAAAAGGTGGAGTCCCAAGACTGGAAAAATTCCCTTATTAGCCTCAACAAAAAATGGAGATCCCTCATCAAAACCTTCAAACCAGCTATGAAGGCAAAATTGTGGCAGACACTAAAAACAACTAGAAAGCCTCCTATAGTTATATCAAGAACCTCCATGGCAATACCCAGACTTGACCTGAGTTACTGCACAATCGTACCTCCTATACTGAGTCAGCAGATATTGCCAACATACTGGCTGACAGATTCAGTGCTAACTTTACCCCTCTTCCCTCCCAAAGGACCAATCTCAATACCAGCAGAATGTCAGGAACCCAGCATTACTGCAGCACAGATTAAAGCTGCCTTGTCTAAGGCCAAGAATACAGTTTCCATGGGACGCGACAATATCCCTGGCTGTGTTCTACATGAATTACAAAGTGAACTGGCACCACATCTGTGTGCTCTGTTCACTCACAGCCTCACATCAGGCTTTGTCCCTACAGAATGGTGCACTGCTACATCCCTCTCCATAAAGAAGGAGTAACTACAGACCCTGGAAATTATCGCCCCATTAGTCTGACGAGTCTGATATGTAAGGCTATTGAGCGCATCATAATGGACCTAATTAACAAGGATACAGGGAATCTCCAAACTCTAGATCCCACACAATTTGGTTTTGGGAAAGGTAGATCATGCCTGCTCAACCTGGTTGACTTCTTTGAGTCAGTCACCAGAGATGTGGATGAAGGTAAAGCAGTTCATACAGCCTACCTCAATCTGGCCAAGGCCTTTGATATCATTCATCACTCAGGAATTATTGATAAACTCACCAAACTAGGCATCAACCCCTATATCATTAGATGGGTTGCAAATTGGCTCACAAATAGAACCCACAGTGTGAAAGTAGCAGACTCCAAGTCAGATTGCCAACCAGTCATGAGTGGAGTCCCACAGGGATCGGTCCCGGGCCCTCTCCTGTTTGGCATCTACTGTTCAGAAGTCCAGGCCAACATGGAGGGACTCTGACTGACCAAGTTCACAGACAACTGCAAGCTGGGAGTCATTATTAACTCCCCAAGTGATGCAGACATCCTACAGAAAGGCCTCACTGAGACCAATGCCTGATGTTGAAAACATGGCCTTAAGCTTAATATCAAAAAATGCGTCATCATCCCCTTTGGGAAAAACTCAGCTCCCACTATTTACCAAATTGATGGGAGCCCACTGAACACTGAAGGCATTATAAGAGATCTGGGGACACAGGTTGATAGCAATGTCTCCTTCGACCACCTCATTGCCACTGTGGTCTGAAAGTCCTTCTATGTGGCACATCTCATTACCAAGGGTTTTGCATTCAGGAAGAAAGAGGTCATTATTTCTCTCTGTTCTTCCCTCATTAGACCAATCATAGAGTATAATGCCCCATTTGACATGTACCTCACTAGACACCTGCAACAGCTGGAAAGGCCACAAAAGTACTTCACAAAGAGGATCATAGGTCTTAAACACATGTCCTACATGGACAGACTCAAAAAATTCCAGCTATTCTCTGTCTCATATCGTCTACTAAGATGCGATCTCTGCTTGACTTACAAAGCCATGTCTGACCCAGCTCTGTTAGAAATGCTACATCTAAAGAAATCCCAATCCCTCCGCATCACTCGCGCCACAGACCTCAACCTCATTACCACAATCAACAGAACATGCTGGAGGGACAGGTTCATAACCTAGAGACTGCCCATGCTATGGAATAGACTTCTCATACATGTCAAGCAGAGCAACTCACTGGCCGTCTTCAAGAGAAATCTTGATGAGTGGATGGGAAATAGAAAGTTCACCCCAGGGATCATTCCAGTGTCTCTAATTGATAACTAACGTCAAGCGGCACAATGCCAGGGCACTTCTATGAGCTAGGCTTGTAAAGGCGCCAGGGCCATTAGCCTAGTACACACCTATGAACCATTCCCATCTTGACAAACCCATTTTGTTATTTAATCTATATGCCCCATGTATTAATCAACAAAATTTTATCATGACTATGTATAAAATCCTCCCCTCTTTCCCTAACCACTGCTACATTTTAGGTGGAAACTGGAATTCTGTTCAGGACCCTTTGACGGACAGATCTAGTATTAAAACCAAGTAAAATAAATATGCCTCCTTAGCTATTATGGAAATCAGAAATTACTTCAACTTATTTGATTCGCTGTTTGTTTGCTGATGAAGATGTGTTCGCTAAACACGTTTTTCGGCAACATAATATAAACTCTCCTCGCATATTCGACTTAGCAAGTGAAAACTGCTTAAAACAGATTAAGGTGAATATTTCTGAGGATGATCAAAGTGGAAAGAAGTCGCAAGCATTTTCCCCTGATTTACCCTTGTGACTAGCCTGGGTGGACACCTAGACATAACTAAATTCTACTGCTCATCCAATTTGCTCAAGCAAAAGTAACAACTCTGCTGCCTCATTCCCTTTTTGAAATTGATCCAAGAAGAATTCAAGGAACATTTTCCCCTGATTTACCCTTGTGACTCGCCTGGGTGGACACCTAGACATAACTAAATTCTACTGCTCATCCAATTTGCTCAAGCAAAAGTAACAACTCTGCTGCCTCATTCCCTTTTTGAAATTGATCCAAGAAGAATTCAAGGAAGTATGTGCATTGGCTGTCAAACCTTACCTTACTGTTTAAGACTTGCTAGCTGTTTTATTACACTCCCTGCCAGGAAAGCCAGCAGCCTAACCCCCCGTGTTCCAGCTTCTCTGCTCTTCCCCTCACTCTTACTAACTCCCTTCTTCCATCAGTCCAACTTGGCCCAGGGAATTATCCTAGTGGACTAAGGTGTACTTCTGCATTTGTCTACTAGGTGGCATCCTCCCTTGACTAAAATAGACTTCATTTTACTCACCTATGTATTCTCGCTAAGCTATAACAATTCTTCTTCTCACTCTATCTCTCCTATACTCTTTTATCCCCTCTAAGCTCTAACATTCCTCTTCTCGCTCCTGCTCCTAAACTCTCATAGCCCACTCTTACCCAAAATATCCAGGTCCCCTCTACGTACCACTCTGCATACTCGCCCCTCTGCAAACAACACTCAACTGATAGTCTCTCGAGCCTCTCCAGCCCTCTTTGGCTCTACCCGCTCCGTTCGCCCTGCGGGCTCACTCCGCTCCCCTACCCTGCCCCCATTTCCCACCTGCCCCCAGTACCTCTACCTATATTCCCCCCATATCCACACCCACTGCCATTCTACTCCAATCAATCACATTTTTTCTGTAAACAACCACTCCCTTTTTTCCTGCCCAAATTAACCTTCCCTACCTTTCCAAGACTACCCCACCTAGCCAATAGGATTCCTCTTTTCCCCTCTTCTCCCACTCCCTAACCACACCCCCACCAATCCTAACACAACTCTTCACTCCTACACTCCCCCACCAATCCTAACACAACTCTTTACTCCTACACTATTAATTCAGTCCCTACCAGCCCATATACACATAAACCTCACTTATAACCACAAATAATTCCTCTACAATAATTCTACTCTCCATATTGCCCATCTCACCATGCTTTCAAAACCCTCATTCACCTTCTCTTTACTTCTACTACTTCTTAATTTATCCTATCTTTACTACCTCACTCAACCCCTTAACTCATACCACTCACAATCCCTCCATATTACCAACTACCTAAACTCCCCTCTACCATACTCACACACTCCTATTACTCCACATCTATATCCTATAAATAACCTTTTACTTTTCCCTTACAAACTTATCACCTCTCAAAAACATTTTACCCCCTAAATAACTAGCAAATGCTTCAGTTTCACAATACAACCCAATCTTCTTATTAAACTGTCCAACTACCTCACTAATCCACTCGTACATCTAATTTCCAGTCTATTATCAGGTGACATCCATCCCAACCCAGGCCCCTCCACATCTTCTTCTACAGAAAAGTCCATCTTATTTACTTCTTTTAATGCACAAAGTGTAGTAAACAAAGTCCCAAACCTCCATGCTTGGCTCATTCATAATAAACCTGACATCTTAACCATCTCCAAAACATGGTTAAAACCCCATATAAAAGACTCTGAAATTATTCCTCCAAACTATTCTATCATAAGAAAAGACAGGTCCCATAAAAAAAGGGGGAGGAGTAGCTCTCCTATACTCATCCTCATTGTCAGTTACCCCCTATAACAAACCTGTTCCACACTTTAATAATGCTGAACTACTCCTCACATTACTCCAAGTTAACCTACATAAAAACATGTATAGCCTCACTCTATATCCCCCCAGGGGATAATATTTCTACACTTGAAGAAATCCTCTCCTGGCTCTCCAATAATATTAACAATGAAACTATAATCTTAGGAGACATGAACATTAACTGGACCTCCATTCAATCTCCTAAAAAACACCTTAATATCAACCTCTACAATTATTCACAGCTAATCAACTCTATAACACACCCTTCAAAAAACATCTCTAGTGGCAGTATTCTAGACTGGATCCTAGTCTCTCATCCCCACTACTTCTCTGATAGTGGCACTCTTCCTGATCCCCTCAGTGACCACATACCCATCTTCACTCATCGACTCCCATCACTCCTGCAATGCACCCATAATTATATTACAATCCATAACCAAAAAAACTTTAATCCAACATCCTTTTCAAACTCTCTAAAAGCAATTAACTGGAATTGTCTAAAAACATTATCTCTAGATAATGCAGTTGCCCACTTCAACTCAATATTCCTAAAACTACTTGACTCCCATGCACCCTTAAGGACTAAGAGAATTAAAATTAAAACAGCCCCTTGGCTAACCAAAATCACGCTAGCATCTATGCAGCACAGAGACAAAGTCTGGGCACATTACCTGAAAAACAAATCCCCCCTAGTCCACAATGAATATAAAATACTTCGAAATAAGGTAAAAAAGCTCATAATCTTCGACCGACAAAACTACTTTTCCACACTTCAAAACAATAATAAATCAAACCCTCAGAAATTTTGGAAAGGTATCTCTACTCTACTTAACCCCAGCAAACCAGATACCCCTACCCCAGACCCAAACGCTCCTGACCAAGACTTGGCTACCCAGTTTAACTCTTTTTTCATTGAATCCATTTCCAAATTAACGTAATCTTTCTCTAACACCACTACATTCTCCAAAACTCCCTTACCATCCCCAACCATCTCTCTACCCTACTCTGCTACTACTTCCTCATTCCCATCTACTAACTCCCATCCCTCCACTCCTGTTCCTACTCCTACTACTTCATCAGCTTCATCTGTCCCTAATTCTCCCTCTTCACATTCTCCTTTTTTCTCATTTAAACCTATACCCACTTCTACTATAAAGAAACTCCTTATGAAACTGAAGCCATGCACCAATGCTCCTGATAACATCCCTTCTTACTTTCTTAGCATAGCTGCTGAAGCAATCGCTTACCCTATTAGCATTTTAATCAACCGCTCTATCCAAGAATGTATAGTACCCCAAGTCTGGAAAAGGGCCTTTATCATACCTCTACGTAAAGGTGGCAACAACAACAATGTTACTAATTTCCGCCCCATCGCTATTCTGTCCCCCATCTCTAAACTCCTAGAAAAGTGTATCCAACTACAACTCCTTCCACATCTCTTAGATAATCACCTACTAACTCCCACACAACATGGATTCAGACCACATCATAGCACTATGACTGCCCTCCTCTCCTTCCTTGAAACTGTAAATAAAGCCCACGACTCTGGCCAAATTGTTTCTACCCTACTACTCAACCTCTCTAAGGCCTTTGACACTATCTCTTACAGCCTGCTACTAACTAAACTTTCTAAACTTAACCTATCTCCCTCCTCCTTGAACTGGTTCTCCAGCTACTTATCTAACAGATCTCAAGCAGTCAAATGGAAAAAGGCCACCTCCTCATTTCTAAATACTCCTAATGGGGTACCCCAGGGCTCTATACTGGGTCCCCTTCTCTTCAATAAATTTATAAATAATTTCTGCAACTCTATCCCATTCTCAGACATCATCCAATATGCCGATGATTCTACTATTATCTGTGCTGCCACCTCTATCCCCTCACTCCTAAAATTGACTCAAGATGCTTTTACAACAACTGAGCAATGGATGAAAAGGAATCACCTAGCACTCAATGCCTCTAAAACCAAATTAATGTTATTCACCCCCTCTAAGGTAACTTCTTTCAATATAAACACATTCCACATCTCTAGTCAAAATAATCTACCCCTGGAACTGGTGTCCGAGACCAAGTTACTTGGGGTCCAAATTGATAACCAGCTCAAATTCAACTCCCACCTACAGTTAAATATCAAGAAAACCCATCAAAAACTAGGTATGCTTTACTGACAAAATCATTACCTTACACCTGCTACCAAAATCACCCTCTCTACCTCATTTCTTATCCCCTCCCTTCTGTATGGAGCTCCACTCCTAACTAATCTACAGACCTCTCTAAAAACACAACTTTCCTCTTGCTACAAAAAAATTGCCAAGTTCGCTACCAACCACAAGTCCTCCACCCACCACTGTTCCTCTCTCCAAAAACTAAAATGGCTAGAGCTACCCAGTTATCTCACATATACTCAACTAAATCTTGCACATAAGCTCATGTTCAACCCCTCCCTTTGTCCCTCCCTTTCATCAGCCTTTAAAATGCACCTTCCTGCTAGAGTATTAAGGTCCAACAATCAAAATCTATTAGAAGTATATAAACCAACTCGTCCCCCAGGCAAAAATCTTCTGTCTTATGGCCTTGCACACCTTTGGAACTCCCTACCACCTTCCATTCGCACCACCCCCAACCATTTTATATTTAAAAGATCTCTTCACTCACATCTAGTATCCCAGTGGGAATGCTCTTGCTCCCACCCCACATAACTAATACTTGCAAACTCCATCTTCCTTCTTCCTCTGTTTCCTCCAGCAACTTTCCTTATTACCCACCCTAACTCATACATATTATTATTCCTACAATAATCAGAAAGAATACCCTAGGCCACACTTCCTAAGTATTGCTTCCCTAATACATTATTACTTCTCAGTACTTTTGTGCATTGCTTCCTAATATGTTATTATTCCTCAGTATTGTCATGAAATGCTTCCAAATATGTTATTTCTCAGTACTTTTGTGCTAAATTTCCCTTTAGTCTGTATTACCTATTAATTTCATCACTAGATTGTACTCACTCTAATTTTTGTTGTATTATTTGCAAATTGTTTTTTCTTGTATGATTAACTTCTGTGTAATTGTATAATTTGTATATCTATTAAGAATAACCTACTGTAACCTACTTAGTTTTGGAGCTTTTCTCCCCAGGACTCCATTGAAAACGCGTTCATTTGGCCCAATGGACTATCCTGGCAAACCAACTGCAAATAAATAAATAAATAAATAAATAAATTGATCCATATTCCCACTTATCCAACAATTCCCCCAATAATAAATTTTCCTTTTACTCTCACTGTCATAAGAATTATACTAGATTAGATTTCTTTCTAATCTCTAGTGTTTTTCTGAATTTTAACAACTCCTTTCAGAATGATCCTAGATTCTTCTCCGATCACTCTAAAACTTCCCTTTATACTGATTGGTTTTCTAACACACCTAGTAGTAACAGAGGTTACCTCTGGTCACTAAACCCTAATCTCCTACAGAAAAAAGATCTGATACAAGAGATAGATTCCCTTTTGGATCAGTCTCTTTGCTCACTCAATTCTAATCTACTCCCTTTGGATAGCTTTTGGGCATCTACCAAAACTTTAATTACAGGGTCCCTTATAAGTAAAGCCTCCTTCTATAAGAAAAATTTCTTTCTTAAAGAATTGACAATTAAAGATAAAATCACTAAACTAGAACTAGACTTACAAAATAATTTAAACAAGGGACAGAGAAGCAATTAATCACTTACAAGAGAAGCTTTACTCCGTACATGCTGAGAACCTATCCTTACAAGTAATTAAAACTCTGGTGAACTATTCAGAATGGTCTCAATTTCCCTCCAACTTTCTGGCTAAACTAGTTAACCAAAGCAACTTTCTCCTATCATTTCAGAAATAACCTATCAAGGTAAAACACATAATAATAACCATGGTATAATCAATCTTTTTGAAACATTATATACCCACCTTTACAGCCCCCATGACTTTTCGCTTAATGCGTTACTTGAACTTTTCTTAAATCAGTTACATTTTCCCCAAAATAATAGGGAACAACAAGCTGCTTTATCTTCCCCTATCACCCAGCAAAAAAATAATTATAACAATCAATAACCTCAAACCTAATAAAGCACCTGGCCCAGACGGCTTCACTGCAGAATTTTATAAAGCCTTTGCCACCAAAATATCCCCTATCTTGTTACATCTCTTCAATTTTCTCATCCAAAATGGAATCAGTAATCCCCATTTAAATGCATCTAAAATTATTTTCATCCCAAAATCAAACTCTGACCTTAAACATCCTTGGAGTTATAGACCTAGTTTCCTAATTAATCTTGACATGAAGATTTTCACCTCTATACTTACTAATAGAATTAAATATATCATCCCACTTATCATATCTCCTGAGCAGTCAGTATTTATAAAACACAGACAAACATTTGACCACACTCTTACCTTTGATGTTATGATATCCCTTTCTAGTCTTACCCATACCCCTATATATACCTTGGCATTTGATGCCTCTAAAGCATTCGATCTGTTTAACATTGACTTTTAACTTGTTATTCTACCTCATTCCAATGTACCACAAACTTTTATGCAGTCTATTAAAACCCTCTATTCTAAGGCTCACACTATTCTACAAATAAATAAGTCATTATCCTCCAGAAATTACCAGAATCGATATTAAGATTGGGGCAAGATAAGGCTGCCCTTTATCCCCCTTATCTGTTTAATCTTTACATTGAGCCATTATTTCTATTAATTACTCAAAAAACTTTCCACCACATTCCTGTCTTATACAGTACTCATATCCCTCTATCAGCCTACGCTGATGATTTAAATCTTTACTACTCTCTTCCCAACTCAGATCTTCAGAAAATCGTATCTATTAATATATTCTTGAAACTCTCCAATTATAAACTAAATCCTACCAAATCATTAATCTTTACCATCAACTCTTTTTGCCAACTGACTTTTAATGTTACAACTTTGGATATTAGTATTACTCAATATTTGCAATACTTAGGTGTTTTGTTCCAGCAAGATTATAATAATAACATTACAAGCCTTTGGTCTAGTGTTCAAAAGGACCTAAATAGATGGTCAAAGCTTCAACTTCCATTCCTCACTAAAGTGGCCACAATTAAAATGAAAATACTGCCTAGATTTTTATACATCTTTAATGCCTCTAATATAATAATTCATAACAGATTTTTTAAGTCTCTACACTCCTTCTTTTCTAATTTCATATGGTCTCCCAAATCAATTAGGATTAGCTACAAAAAACTCTCATTCCTCAAGGAAAAGGGTGGCTTTGGCATTCCTGATTTCAAACTATACTATGATATTATTAACTGTAGCAGAGTAATAGCCATGTTCGATTTTTCCCCTAAGTTATCAAGCTGGTCTCCAACTTGGGTAAAACTATTTTTTTACTATAGCAAATCATTTAATTTTACTCCTAAAATGCTTCCATTCCTTAATAAGGAAAACTTGAATAAGATTAACATACACTTGTCTCTTAAACATAAAATAACTATTCTATACAAAATGTTTCAATCTTTACACTTATTTTCTGCTTTCACTTCCCTACAACCCATTCACCTTAACCCTAACCTTATATTAAACAAGAAAATGATTAATCTTGACCAATACCCTCTCCTAAAAGATAAGTTTATCTCAGACTTTTTTCCCTTCAAGCATGAATCTATTTCGACAATGGGGTCTTGAATGAAACTCCCCAAAAACTACACAATCATTATAAGACAAATTAAGGAACTTTGTCATAATATTTTGGAAGAACCTACTTTGACCTCAAGTGACATTAAAACCTACCAAACCTTATGGAGTTCATTTTACCTTAAACATAACAATCTCCAGCTCCTAATAAACTTATTAGTAATATGAAAACTCAAAAAGATGTTATCCATTTGACTTACTGGCAGGACCAAGATCCCTCAATTTCAGATAGCCAAATTTCCCAGTCTATGCAGTTATCCACATGATTCATCCCCTTCAAAAAACTTAAATATACCCAACTCATGTTGTTAAACAACACTTATTTTACCCCATCTATTCTAAATTAAATCTATCCCACTACCTACCATTTATGCCCTTACTGTCCTAATCAAAAAGCTGACCTTATTCACATCTTTTGGAGCTGTAAATGTTTCTACAAACTTTGGTGCTCTGTAAGGGTTCAGTTGGAAAAAATGGGCTATAGGAAATCCACCCTGTCTTGGAAATTCACTCTACTACACATCCTTCCTCCTGAGTTGTCTAAATTACAACTTTGTATTTTAATTTCTCTTTTCACTTTAATTAAATGTTATATTACAGTTAATTGGAAAGACAGGTTCTTACTTTCATGGGATGGATTCAAATGCTTAGCCATCAAACACTTATTAGCTCATAAATGCCTAATTTACAGCTTGAAACTCCACTCTTGCTTTATGGAATACTGGAAGATGTTATTTGATCATATCTTAGCTTAATGCTATCTTTGTTTATCTTTGTATGGGAAAAGTATACTTTTGTATATAGCTATTTCATCTTTTTATTTACTATATGTAGTTTGGTTGATGATATATTTAAACTTGAATAAAGACATTTAAAAAAAAAATTTGCTCTTCTCCCTAAAAACCCCACCCCCCCCCAAAACGTATATATACCAACTCCAAGATCACCATACCTTGCAGAAAAGGGAATATTCTGAGAAATAGCATCTTGGATATAAGTCTATTCTTTCAGCCATTCAGTTGCACTATTTCAGTCTTTGCTTTAGCGAGCCCCAACATTTCAAATGGTTAACACAATTTTGGATTTACATTAAGTCCTGCAACACTTATATAATGCAGCTTACTCTTGCAAACTCTGAAATGCTTCACTGAGTTTATCCATAAGAAATTTCTTTTCTCAATTCTCTACAATTTTAATTCACAGACTCAGCCCAGACTCCATCTCAGAAGCCTGTATTTTTTCAGTAACTGCAGGTCCCTTCTTATTTGATCCCAGATACCATACTATTCAGCTAACTTATATTTTAAGGACTTACTTCATTCAATTGCATTCTATTTAAGTACAGCAATCTTCTTATATACCTTTGCATCCATTCTTTGTTTAAAAACAGTCTCTCACTCATGCATACCACTAGAAACATTCTGTTCAAAACCTTCAGCCATATTTGCCTTGTAATTTTAATTACCCCAACTTATTCAGAAAACTTGGGTAGTTTATTAGTTATAATGACACACATTTATTTGTCCATTTTACTTTGATTTTATTTGTGTGTTGTTCAAAACTTTTTACTTCAGATATTTCATATTTGTGTTTTTCTACTTCAAAACCACATCCTTATGCTCAGAAACCATTGTTTAGGTTTATTATCTCTTTTATTTGCTTAGCAGTAGTATTCTCTCTTTAGCCATGCATGGTTTCTATGATCTTTTGTAAATCCTTTATTTCCTCTGTTAAAAACAGGAAATTCAGTTGAAACTCTCTAACTGTATAATAGTATCATATTAGAATGTTACACTAACAGCTTGAAGAGCCATTTTACACCCAAGTTCCCCAAAATAAAATTTTCATAAGTATTGGTTCCCAAATGTTTTGTGGAGGATATATAGTCTTAGGTAGATAAACAATTGCAGACTTCTCTCTGGTAAATAAATTGGTGACAGACCAGGGGTATATTTGCGGTTCCCCATCCACTAGTCCAGGTTCTGTCTGAAAAATGTAGTTAAGGACCCTGATTCACATGGACGGGAAGACTGTTCCAGAGAAGGGGTAGTCTCTGGAAAAACATACCTGTACCTATAGCGCATCCTATTTATTTTGCTGGTTTAGGTCCCTAGATTGTGTTAGCTGTTTTCCAAATGTGTAACAGGTCCATTAGTGCTGGATCTAAGAAAGCTTTGTAGGCAGGCATAGGTTGCCTCTTAGCAGCCTATAGGAAACTGAATATAGGGACAATGATTTGAGGAGGTCTGCATAACATTTGTTTTCTACCCCTTATATCCTTTTTATGAAAAATCTGTGTGGATACTTCAATCTCTGCATATGCCTGGTGATGAACATACTGAAGGCAGTGTCTTATAAGGCAGGGTATAACAGGATGATGACTTGTTTGTATCTAAATTACATACCTTTACATATAAGTTTTGCAACATAAAATTAATTTCTCATCACAGTAGAAACATGTTGTTGAAATACCAAATCTCTGTTTACATGTTCCCAAGTCTCTGACTACAGGGTCTACTCAGGGGTGTATTATCAATGTGATAGTTTGCAGAGGTGGCCGTCCTGCTGAAAGATACTTTGATGCACTTCTTAGCACTGAGTCTTGCTCCAGTTATTAATTTTTGTCAGACCCTCTTGGAGACTATTAGTATCTTGTGGCAATCAATGACTACTTGTTAGTATCTTGTGGGAATTGATGGCTGCTCCCAATTTGCAATCATCTGCAGACCTGGTCATCCAGTGGCCCTTGACATTAGCCTTGACTTCACAGAAGTAGATGACAACCAGCAATGGTCCCATCACTGAATCCTGGAGGGACTACCCCGAGTAATTGTCCTTTTTGTGGAGGTAGGTTCCCCTATTCGAGCTTCTTGGGTCCTGTCAGTGAACCAGTTGTCTGTCCAGTGGTGACATATGGGCTAATACCTAATTTAGTGAGCTTGTTAACAATGCTAGAGTGAGGTATTGTGTGACATGCCTCAGCCAGATCAAGGCAGGCAGTATGTTTTGATTTGCCCTGGTCCATCATTTCGGTAGCCTTCTGAAAGAAATCCAGTAGATTTATCAGGCAAGACCTGCCCTTGGCAAATCCAAACTGACTAGGGCTTAATGTCATTGTTTATGATATCCATGATTATCCAACCATAACCTTGCACCGCAGGCTCATCATGCTCATGGATTGGTAGTTTCCTGGGTCTGTGGATGGACTGCCGTTGTGATATAATGATTTCAGGCATCCATTTATTAGTTACAAAGCCTGTTTGGAGGCTGTGGTTAAATAGATATTCTAGTGAAAATGATATTTTATGTTTCATGTTATTAAGGAAGTATCCTGGGTATCATCAGGACCCATCATTGTATTGTTCTTGGCCTTGGACAATACCTTGAGGACCTGCTCTCTAGTAATGTTTGGGAGTGATATGGATGTCAGAATTTTCTGAGGAGTATCACTGGGGGAAAGGGTAAAGTTTGAGCTAAACTGATCAGTGAAAAGATTAGCTATAATCTTCTGGTTACATGCGGGTATCACCATTTACAATTAATTCAGTACATTTCTGTGTATTGCCTTTGAGGTTTTGGATATAGTTAAAGCCTTGTGGTTGTCCATGACTTGGGTGGTTATTTTATCTCAAATTTGGCTTTTGTGGATTTTTTTAAGCCCTGGGTTAGCTGCTTGTTCTGACTGGTGAAGGACATTTTACCATGCTGGGTATTGCCCTTCTTTGTTTTTGCCATGATTTTCTTCCTTTTTTGTATAGCCTATTAATGCTGGAATTCCACCAGCTAAAAGTTAAAATATGCTGTTGCTGTGCTGTTCCAACATTATAGCATCAATATTAAACTGACACAGAACATTGTTTAATCCAGCCTTTTTAGTGCCTGTCTCAGAGCTGTAATCATCACTCTCTGACAAAATTCTAACTTTGTTCTGTACAAATGTATTACACTACATCACTACACTGTACTGCACTACAATAGGACTTTTCAATACACTTCAGCAATACAACAAATTCAGTATGCAGTTTCTGTATGCCCTACTGTGTTAGCAAACCCTTCAGCAATTTTAGCAACAGACCAGTTTGCAAGAAGAAAATCTGCAGTGTCTGTTATAACACAATAATTTCCCATGCAGCACTTATGTGACTCCAACTGCACAAGGCCAGCTTTGGCACATGCCTTCACAACCACTGGATATGCACTTTGCCTTATCCAAATTTACCAAGGGCCTGTAGGTTTTCTTCAGAACTGTGTTTGTTTAGGTAATATAACTCAGCACTTGTTTCCTTGGTGTCTACATCAAGATCCTTTCCAAAACACAAGAGATCAGTAGTACTTTCTGCAGGATAAACATACCACACTCATTAAAACTTTCACTCCCTCTCTGTCTTTCTCTTTTTGTCAATATTGTACCCATAATCAGTTAAACACACACAGTAATTTATGAGTATGTTTCATGAAACCATTCCTACATTCTGAAAGCATATCTAGATCTCACCAAATGCTGCAGAAATTGGTAAGATATCTATCATAATGCTATTGCTTATTATAATTTTATTAGGATTGCATGTGTTCTATATGTCCTGTTCCACTTCAATAAGCACACAACGCTGAATGATATTTGACAACCTTTATTAAACTTCCATAAACGTGATTGTTAACCAATAATTATAAATTTCAGCCAAAAACAAGACACAGGTGATAATAACATCCATGGAAGGAAAACATAAAATAACCATAAGGGCAACTTAACCAACTCAGCCTGGACAAGCAGCATCCCCCACTTGCTCACTTATCTTTGCACTACCAAGGCAGCATTACCCTGCTCACCTTCAATTTATTGAATTACTCCACCATTCAAATAAGCAGCTCAGTTTGCTTATTAACTTATACAACAGAGCAACCTCTCACTTTCCTTAAAAACTTATTGAAATGCACATCCACCACCAGGGGGGGACAGAAGAGGTCAAGCCTGCCCCTCTTCTCTGCCCACCAGCCTGTCCAGGCTGTTCCCCCTCTCTCCGACCACTTCCAGCAGCCTGACCACCAGTAAGGTACTAGGTCAAACATCATTTGGTGTACCCAACCTCCCTAACCCAGCTAGCTCCAAATCATTACCTCCTAACCCTATACATAAATCACAAAAACAGCCAAGTACCTAAAACTAAAGACCAACCACGGACCCCTCACCTATTATAAGGCAGTAAATCATAACCTCATCATCCATTGTAACTACTGCCATGATGTAATTAAACCATACCACCCGATCACAGGAAACCTCACAATGATACCAGAAGCCTTACCAACCCCTGGACCCACTACTAAGCCCACCACCATTGAAGCCATGCTGAGGCAATTGCATCTCACCATGCCACCTTGCAATCCCATAATGCCACCCTGTGAAACATTTTCTTTTTTATATTGTCCAATGAATGTAATATCCCTCTTTAAATCTCTTCTAGATCCCATTTAATAACATGCTAATATCACATCAACTACCCATTATAAACAATAAGACACCTAAACCACCATCATGGCTGGTAGCAACATGACCTCAAAACAACACCATCATGGCCGGCATCAGCCACAATACCCAAAGCAGGCAAAACTAACTCAACACAATATACCAACAAACTAGAAAATGCCCAATGCCACCAGATCACAGAAGATCCATGACACACTATTACCATCCAAATGTACTGAATAAACAAAACCCAGTCTCTCCTGAAACTGCAGTAACTCAAAGCTGAATCATCCTATCAAACCCCCACCCCTAGATTACAAACCTAATCTACTTAATGCAACCCGCTAATCCCATACCCCTGATGTCTTCCACCCTATCTGACCCCTTCCAAAAATGACCCCTACTACCCCTAAAACAGTATAAAATTCAGCACAAGATCAAATCAAACAACATCACAGTGTGACAGCAAGAAAAAAAAAAAACACAACAAACCAAACAACTTCATATTCAGCTGCACTGCTGGCAACCCATAACTTTTCATACCGCTCCATCAGTTGAATCCTCATCACATTCTACTTTCACATGTCAAGTTCACATTACCTCAATCCCCCAAGCAATACCAACTCTGCATGTCCCCATTTGCACTCAGTGATCTGTAAAAGAAAAGACTGTAAGTATGCCCCACACACATAATCCAATTTCGTAATGATCATTAAGCACCACCAGCGGCATATCTAATTCATCATCTGCCTAAAATGCAGACACTTCCATGTGCAGCAACCCCTCTGAAAATTAAGATGCCTGATGAGATTCCCATAGAATAACCTCCCCATTCACATAGTAACGTTACAACAGATACCCATATGAAATAAAACATTGCATAACAAGTCTTATTCAATAAATAACATTATCACTCTTCTACAATGAAAATGTTCAACAAAATAACAATTAAACAATGAAAATTAAAGCTATCCCCACTCCTGCTACAAATACTGTCATCTCATGAACTTATTAATCCCTACCCATAGCACCCTAATTAAACTGACCAACAATCAATTTCCGTGACTCACACAGTTGAGAACATTCTTAATCAGTGTCTTGGCCCTAGCTTCCCATTGGCACCTTCATGTCTGGTAAGCAACATTGTCCTACATTTGTAAGGAATCCCAAACAATGCCTAGAATAAACCTGCTGACTTCTGCTTATTAACAAAATATGTAGCTGCACCCATGTCTTCAAAGCACCCACATACCCATAATGCTCCATCAAACCTTATCAACTCATAACAAGTCATACCTGTACTGCACACATACCACCAGTCAAATCAGAAATCCAATGGTACATGTACTACTCCCTCAAAAACCTTACCTGCTATACAACATGAATGAAACTTGTTTAAAAGGGGTAATTTCCCCAAAACTACCACGTTTGAAACAACTCCCACTTCATAGCAAACACCTCCTTATGCCTCAACGAAAGAACTGGATGGTTACTGAAAGTCAGCTCAGAGGTCCCACCCCTGCCCTTCCTGAAAGACAATTAGAGCAGCATGTGGAAAGCACTGAACTTGTCTAGCTCACCAAGCCCTAGAACGATTAACCTCATTGCCTCCTATAATCCTACAATTGTTATGCTCTACCCCATCTGTGAAAAACCCCATACTCCTCATAACAGTCACCTGCCCAGCATCCCTGTGTCCCAACCTACCTCCACCTCAACTTACCCCTACACCATCTCAAAATACTCGAAATCGGATGTGCCCTAATGACCTGTGCAAACAGATTACCTGCCACCTCACTGTGCACCATTCTAACAATCACACCACCCACACAAGAAGAATCCATTACCTTTCAATTCCATTTCCATCAGGGCCCTGACCACTGTTCATTCTGTGCTCCTGCATCTGTGACTTCTGTACACCACCCGAAAAACTGGGACGTCCCTTGAAACAGCCTTGATCACCTTTCATACCTCTTTTCCTTCAGGTCATCAACCAATACTGCTCCAATTGCATACCTCACAATCTGTAAAGAAAACAAATTAAGCACTTTGCCTTTCCAAAAGTGACAAAAATGAGCTTCAAACCCTATGCGGTGTGTGAGTGCATCCAACTTAACACTATGACCCTCCTTTTACATCTACCTTAAATTACCTGTCAGATGTGATAACCTCAAGGTTCAAAGAAGAGCCTACACAATGAGTGAAAATCTACTCTAACCCCCCCCAAATAAGAAACTTTATAAGGGTTGGCACTTAACTCGTAACCTCTTAGACACTCGTGTATCATGTCATGCCCACATCAAAGAAATGACAACTGACACAGCACCCATACATTGACAAAATTGCATCTCCCAATCTTCTTGACCTATGGAAGGACACATCTACCCCCAAAAACTCCCTTTAACTCAACTACTCTGAAATCCAAAACTTAGCAAGATTGACAAGGCCAACGCACACACGTGCACACACACACACACACACACACAAACACACACACACACACACACACACACACACACACACACACACACACACACACACACACACACACACACACACATGCACATAACATCCAGTTGTCCTTTGCCCTTAGGCACACTACAACTTTAACCTCCAAAGTCGTAGTTCAATATCTGGAATTCTTGACTGTAGATGTTGAACCCCATTTTATCAATTAATATCAATTATTCACATAACTACCCCATTCCAAACCTGCCGTCTTGGCATAAACTCCCAACCCAAGGTTTGCTTAGCTAATCACTCAGCCAAAATCCCAAAGTCCAATAATGAGGGTTACAGCATTTCAAACCTATCATACTTCCACCCATACAACCGATTATTGCCAAGAAATGGCAAATGTAATCTGATGAACAAGAGGAGAAACCCACAATAAGCCAAATTCTAAACTCCCCAACTAAACTACTTCACCTATACCCCATAGATCAATGTACATATTCTGACAAACTCCCTACATTGCATTTAACCTTACAGAACCCCTGCCAAATTGACAGAATGATGGGCAACAGATGCCATTACCTTTCAAATGCACCTCCCTCTGAAATTAGTCCATTATCTCTGTACCATATCTCGTGCTGTTTTGCTCAGATGACTGCAATCAATGCCCCAATATACATTCATCTTTTCTTTTGTGACATTTTACTGTTATGGATTTTTTTTGTTTTGTTTTTGTAACATACAGTCTCAATTTTTTTTAAAACCTATTTTGTCTTCTATTTTCAAGTTAGAATATATCTGCTTAAAGATGTGTTGGTAAAAGAAGATTTACCAAAGCCTTTTGGCTGAATGAGAGAGACTAATAATTGGGCAGGGCTAGGTATAGAGTTACCGTTGGTTAACTTTGAACCTACATATAACAAACATAGATTTTAGTTACTACATCATGCAGCCACATCAACATTGTCCAGTTAAATTTGCATTCAGAGTACACATGCTTCCTTTTAATATTTGTGGGGAGGTGGAATAAATAAATAATCCAGTACACCATAAACTCACACCTTCCCTCATCCCCTTCATGGGCATTGTTGATGAATGCTCACCCATAGCAACTAACCATTGTTTTTTTAAGTCCAAGCCTGCAAAAATAAGTCACTTCATGTTTGAAAAGCTAACTTTTCCCATGAATGCATCTGTTTCATTTTTACTTCTAACAGTATAATTGTGTTCATATAAAAATTCTTTCACATTCTGTTTATTCTATCCAACAGAATAAGTCACATCCAAAACATTGTGTTACGTAAATAACATTGACTACTTTATACTTTATAATCTGGAAGCTATAATCCTTATCTTCTACTGAAATGTAACAAAAGTGATCATTTAAAAAAGCTCTAGAGTGGCTGCAACTCGTGTATTAAAGTGCCATGCATGTATAGTATCCTTAGAAACTTCTTTCTCAAAAAATGTGCTTCGTTTGCTTGCCTTTTACTCAAACACATATCATTTACCTACATTTTCCAGTTACAGGAAAGCCATTGACCAGTTTCCAGTTTCCTTTAGTGCATCTTAATAGCAGCAGAATCCACTGAAAACTGAAGCATAATTTTATATCTATCTGCTTTAGAAAGCATGCCTAAGCTCTTGTACGGCACCAGCCTCGAGAGATCATTCCAATAACTTGTCCCAGTCCCCAACATTTAACACCGAATAAAGCCTCTCCCTTGATCCCATCAGTTCACCTGGATGCTACCCCACCATCCGCCATTTCACTTGCCAGGTTACGAATGTAAGTACCCAAGTAAAATTGCCAATTTTGGGTAGGAACAGGTCGGACTGCACTCTATAACAACCATTTACCTTGTCTGTACCTTCACTGCCACTGAGCAACAAACAGAAAGGGCTTGTAATTGTGGTAACAACAGCTAAAACTCTATTGCACATGCGTGGTCCACAAGAGGACCTGCACAGATATGGAAAAACAGCAATCAACTAGGAAACAATTTCCAGCCCTGTTTTGTTTTTATTTATTATATTTTTATTTTATTTATTATTATTATTATTTTATATTTATGACACTAGTTCGCCCATCATGAGATTAACAGGGATTATAGCAGCTCAGGCTGTCCGCGCTCCACTAAATGCCCTCGCAGAAGCTGCAAGTAGCGCACCACCACCCCACAAATATAATTACCATGAGTGAAAGGGCCTGCCTCAGGATTACTAAAATGCATAACTAACAGTACCACAAGGTCCTGTCCCTTCCCCACACAACCTGCTTCAATAACAGTTCCAGAATAGGCCAGAACTAGCGTATGAATTTTCTTCAGATTAATTGGCTAAGACAAGACAAGACAAAAAAAAAAATATATATATATATATATATATATATATATATATATATATATATATAAATGGTATACAATACACCATTACCCATAACTGAACCCCCCCCCCACCATGCGATCAACAAACCCTACATATCCATGAAAGAATAAAAAAAAACTATATATACATACACTACACCCTCATTACTCACCTCCTCATGCCCACAATCAAACCAAGGCCTACCTGACTAACAAACTCACTGATCGTCATAGACATTAGCCTGCACTGTAGCAAGTTCATGCCAAAATGTGACTCCTACCTCAGTTACTCTTGACAAAATCCTCTAAGCCCCTCCGTACCCTTACCTCATTTCCTCCTAAAACATCCCTCCATCCCAATTAACCCTATCCTTCCCTTATTCTCAATTTCCCAGGGCAAACTGGTCTGTTCCAAACCTCATTTCTGACATTTAAAAGCTAAAACATGCTGCTGTGGTTGCTGTGCAGGAAAATGTGTTCTTGAGCAGCTCTTGCAATCTGCAGCACTTATCCTATGCAGGATGCTGGAGATATATTTATGATCATACACAGATGAATCTGATCAACTGTGTCAAGATGCAGAAAGCTGGGGCTAAGAAAGTGAGTCTGGTATACTCTATAACCCCCCCCCAAAAAAATAAATTAAATAACAGTTATGTTACATTGCATAAAGAATCTAAGTGAAGGAGATACCACATCTGTACAGTATGCCTGAGATTTACAGCTATATGTCCCTTTTCACCTTTATCTCTAGAAATCCTAAGATTGTGTAAATGCCTAGACTAAGTTAGCCTCTACACCTAGTCTAGCTATTGATTCCATCTCTCTCTTACACACTCACTGAAAAAGTATTATAAGATATAGAGTTTAAACTGTGCCTTATATTACCTTTTTCCCTTCTTACAGCACTGTTCCCTCCTTTTCACCTTAGTTTGATCCCAATACCCCCTTTATGCAGGTTCCCACACATCCTCCAAGCTAAATAATACTTTTCTGCATTTGTACCAGTGTTGGGATATGGCAAGTACAACCCCCCCACCCCACACACTCACACAGTGTTTCAGAGTGAACAATGGTCCCTTAAATTAGTAGATTGGTAGTAACCCATCCCACAAATAAAACATCTGTTTCATATAACACCCCAATGAATTTGAAAACACTTCATGGATTCAGAGTGCTTAGAGAAGCCTTTATTTACTTGTTTTGGTATTTACTTATTTTTTTATTGTGCAAGTAGTTGCCTCTTACTAATCAAAATCTTCTCACAATTATTATAACAATATACAGAATAACAAGATAATAACAAGAATAATCAAATATAGTATTTAACAAAATATAAACAAATAAGATTGCAAAACCTGACACAAATAAAAAGATAACAGTAAGCTTAAGCCTTCTGCTCACCGCTGTGTCGAACTATCAAAGGAATGAACATATTTCTAGAATTAGATATGGGTGGAGTCTTAATCAAACCCCCTGTCACTAAATAATCTCTGACATCCC